>NC_051282.1:11244606-11544606 GCF_015220745.1 Sebastes umbrosus | reverse complement strand
AACCAAAGGCCTGCCTCTAGTACAATGTTTGCAATACATATGTTTGACTTAATAATTGAACGAGAGAGAAAACAAACAATTTTCCCAAACAATAAAGGGTCTCAACAGGTGCCCTTTTAAAATAAAGTTAATATATTACTCTGAATGTTTATATAAAAAAGTTAATTTCAAGTTTCCCTTCAAACAGTAATGCCATACCTGACAGGAGAGTTCTCAAGCACAGAACTGTGGTCTTGTTGAAGAGAGTGGACACCATGGACTTCCAACAGATGAACCACTGTCTGACCAAACACCTAACAAGGATGATATGATATGATATGATATATTGGAAAAATTATTTCCATCGTTTCACAAAGCAACAATGTAATGCATGTCTCTCCCGTCAACTGCAAAGTGATCAGAAGTGAGATCAGCCAAAGCCTCATCACTCTATTTAGCCACATGAAAGTTGAATAACTGTAGTATACATAGAAGTGTTCCTTACATGTCTGTTTACTCCACAGCCCTCCAGGGGGACAGAGTAGATGTCAGGGTCAGAGGTCAGCTTCTGCAGCACGCAGGACACATTACTGAGCTCAAAGGGACGAGCAGGGAGGGCCACTGTGGGCTCCAGTACAGAGTCTGGCACCGCAAAGATGAAATGCTGTCCCTTTGTACAGTCTGTTGGCACACACACACACACACACACACGCACGCAAGTCATTCCTGAGCTGCACTGTTTTGATCTTGACAATAAAAAAAAAAACACACTGATTAAAACCAAGCATATATATTCAAGCATAAGCAAAAATCAAAAAAACTTAATGGAATGGTTTGGGCGTAGGCTTCTAGCCTGGAAACCCACACATCATCACATATCAATCATCCAATTTACAGATTTTCTTCATTGTCAATTCATTTTTGTCAGGCGTGTGTTGACAGGATCGTTTTTTGGGAGAGACTCACCCTTCACAGAATACGAGCAGCAGCCCAAAGAGTCTAAATCTGACACGAGGCCAAGGCCACAGGGCGAGGCAGAGGGAGTGGACAAGTTGGCCTTGAGGTGATCTGAGCGCACAGAGTAAACAAAGAGAGGAGAGACAGTTACACTTGAATGCTTCTATTCAGCCACATGAGAGATGACAGGTTCATAAAGTCAGAATTGGTTTTGGTGTCTAGTTACAGCCAGGACCAGATGCTAGACCTTTAGCCAGGACTGAATAAGGTTCTGCCCCCTTGTGGTCATCTGAAGTCAAACTTATACAAAGGCAACACAAGATTTTATAGCTGCTGGGATTTCTCTGTCACCTTTCATTTCAGTATCGAGCCTCTCTTCTGCTTCTTCTCCACCAGGACGCCCAAAGGGATCATATGGATGTTGCTGAGTGATATAATGGGAATTGAGGTTGTGAAAGGGACTGTAAAATAGCGGAGGGATGCTGGGATATCCTTCCTCAGAATTATGAACCATCCAATCCATCCCGCTGTAGTCTGATTTTGATGCTCTTTCAGAGTTCATACCGCCTGCAGGATGTACTTCCTGGTTGTGCACCGACACTTCAGGCTGGTAGTACAGGTGGTAATAGTAGTAGTAAGGATGTAGGGGGCCATTGTGAGCATCATAGATTGGCTTTGTGGGTGGAGTAGTGGTTTGATGTTTGCGATAGGGCGGATGCCGTGTTGGTGGGGAGGAAGATGCATGCGGCAGAGGGTCTAAAGCTTCTTTGGATGAAATTGGAGACACATGATTGTCAGCGCTGAGTAAACTCTCAGGTCCATAATACATCTGATAGTAGTGATAATACGGGTGGTGGTAGTGTGGGTAAGGAGGGAGATTGTGGTTGGGTGGCATCGTGGGGAGAGAGGTTTGTTCAGGAGGAGGAGCTGCAGCAGCATCTGGTCCAGGAGGGTGAGTAGGGGGGAGGGGAGTCTCAGGGGCAGAGCGTCTCTCTTTGTCATCCAGCTCTGCTTTTACATCATCATCAAAAAGTGGATGTTTGATCCCTTCTGGGCTGGTTTTTTGAAAGTTAATCATTTCATCTGAGTTTTGTGAATCAGTGTAAGGATTTACGTTGTATTTGTCATGAACTTGTGATGAGTGAGGATGTGGACGAACAAAGGTGCTTGACTTTGTGTTTTGATCATCAGACAAATTTCTTTCTGCAGCCGTGTCGGTACTGAGAGGAGCCAGTCGCTTGGTCTCGCCCCTAGCAATATGTGGAAAGTAATAGGAGTAGTGGTAGGGATAGGGCTGTGGAGGATGAGGTGTATAATGTGCAGAGGTTTTGGGAGGACTTGTCAGAAGGGTGTAAGGATGAGAGGCAGCCTCAGGCGTAGGCTGAAGGAACTGGTGTGAGTTAACTCTGCGGAGAGCCTCAGACTGCTGCACGCTGGGGGGCAACACTAAATATTCAGGGTGATGAGGATTAGTTAAAGACAGTTCTCTAGGAAGCTCAGAACCTGGATCAGGGTCCTGAGGTGGGCCAGGAAGAGGGATTTTAGGGTGATGGTAGTAGTGATAGTATGGATTGAAGGCGTGGCTTGGGGGCTGGAGACGAGGTGGTTCTATTTGACTCGGTAAGCCTGTATCTGAGGGGGGAGGATGTGCAGCACTGGGCCTCTCGGAGACAACTAAGACGGGAGGTTCTTGCTTTTGTTGCAGATCTGGATCCACCCGACCTGAATCCTCCGCATCGTCCGTAGAAGACAGCGAACTGTGGAAATGTTTATAAGACTCCCTGACAGGAATCTGGTCGGGGTAGTAGTCCTGAGAGTCTCGCTGGGAATCAACAGGAGAGAGAGGCTGTGGGCCAGATGTAGGGTCAGGAGTCAAGGGTGAGGGAGTAGGAGGGTTATACGCATCGTGTCCATCAGGACTAGGATACTTGTGGTGATATGTAGGGTGGGGATAGTAAGGCGGGGCCAGGTAGAAAGGTGGAGCCCATGGTAAAGGTACATGCTCAGCTGGCTCTCTGGTTAGATGCTGAGGGCTGTTGACCAGAGGCTGATGGGTGAGTGGGACTTCTTCAGGACAGGCCAGTGTGAACGTCTTCTCTCCCATCTGAAGAGAAAGGGTGTATTTTCCATCCTGAAAAAAAGATGAGAGGTTTTCTGTGTGAGACTGTGTAGAAAATAATCACGTTTAGGACTGGATAATAAATGTCTCAGCTCAGTATTTCAACATGCTGCAAACTCAAGGATATATTCAGTTGCAAATACAGTACAAGGAAGTAAACAATATTAATATTTAGCAGTTGAGCTGAGGACTGGCATTGGAGTCCTTTCATACATTCTGTAGACTTATGACAATTGTTGAGGAAACTCTGTCCACTGAGGCTGGTTTGAGACAGTGTCTTTTTATCCTTACTCTCTTTGACTAAAAGCTTTGAATCTTAGTCCATTACCCCTGATAAGATAGTTCAATTTCCTTTATACATCGCAAAATCTTAGATGACCACAACCATCCCTTAAATCGCCACTTCCAGCTACAGCCCTCAGGGCAAAAGGTACAGAGTCCTATGTGCAAAAAAACAAATCTATAAAAAAATGCTTGTCCCTTTTGCCATAAAGTATCTTAATATGTAAGGACAGCTGCTTTTTGAAGCCAGCCTGCTACCTCAGCACACAGCATTAGATATGTATTTATTTAACCTTGATTCAGTACTCCCCATCGAGTACCTGGTGCTCCTTTTAATGTAGCTCCTCTTGGTGAATTGTGTTTTTATGTGAATGTGATTTAATGTGTCCTGTCTGGATGTGATATGTTGTGTTGTAATGTATCCTTTTTAATAGCACTTTTTGCGCATGCAAACCAAAGACAAAATTCTGCCTTTTGTATGCAAAAAGCAGAGTTTTCTATTTTATTCTAAGTAGATGCAGTTACAACTGTAATATTTGTGGCATTTTTAGATGCCAGTTATATGACTAAAAAAAAAATTACAGCAATTTTTATATATATTTTTTTATATTGCCTCAGAAGTTGTACTTTGTTCACTCCATCAACAGGTTTCTAAATTTTACATAAATATAAACAAGATTTTTATGCCTCCATACCTGCAACAGCTGTGGCCGGAGGTATTATGTTTTCGGGTTGTCTGTCTGTATGAACATCTCAACGCAATATCTCAGGAGCGCCTTGAGGGAATTTCTTCAAATTTGGCACAAAAGTCCACTTTGACTCAAGTATTAACGTGCTTTTGGCCATAACTCAAGAATTCATACGCTAATTAGGACAATTTCACACAACTGTTTAACAAGATAAGACGATGAAGTGATGTCATTTTGAACAGACATGGATGTAAACTGCAACATGACTGGTTAGTGAACCACAAGGTGGTAATTCTTCGTTTGATATCATGTGACACCAGTCACAGACTTTTGGCATTACCATTCACTGTGAAGTAATTGCTGATTGAGTCGTTAGTATTAACTTATATAAACTTTTCAACTCCCTACAGATATTAGGATAAATGTGCTATTGGGACATAAAAAAAGACACTTTGTGCTCTTCCACATACTGGAAATGTAATTTCAATGTGTCATGAATAGTGACTTTTCTGAAACTCACTTTTACTGTGACGCCACACGCAATGAATGGAGCAGTGATAACCATCTCAGCATCCTGTCTGTCCAGTGTGTAGCCACATTGCTCAGCTAACACCACCAGAGGGGTCCATTCTCCTCTGACTGTAGTGAAAAGGGAAAAAAAAATAGTCATATGTATTTGAAAAATTGAAGAAAACCACAGAGTGAACTGAGTGCTAATAGAATGAAAAAGGAAATTTGGTTTGTGTTTACCTTTTACCCTCAGCTCCTCTGTAGCGTAGAGTCCCTGCACTTTGACGGTCATACCATACAGGGAGCAGCAGAGAGAGAAAGGGCCCAAGGCCTGAGGATGGATCTGAGAAGCTGGACAGGACATCTTGACTGGAGTCCCCCTCCACAGCAGAGGCAACACGTAACGGTCATCCTGAACATGTTTTAAACAGCATGCTTTTATACCTTTTACTGCTTTTGGCTAAAACATTCCACATCCACTAGAGAAGACATGTCTATAATCAAGGAACAAGCTTTTCCTCACTACATAAACATTAAAAACATGAGTCAACAATCCATGAAAGTCCCGAACTATCCTGTCAAGATGACATCACAGTGTAAGAGTCATTTCAGTTGTAATATATGAATCATCTTAACCCGGTTACTAAAACAATATTGTGTTTGGTGCAAGGGAACGGTCATTCTCAGTGTAAAGACTATGATCAACAGAAAGGTTACAGTGGGATTAGTAGTGGGACGCTCCAACCTTGCAAACGAGGAAAAACTGGCACTGGTCATTTTCAAAGTGGTCCCTTGACCTTTGACCTCAAGATATGTGAATGAAAATGGGTTCTACGGGTACCCACGAGTCTCCCCTTTACAGACATGCCCACTTTATGATGATCACATGCCGTTTGGGGCAAGTCATAGTCAAGTCAGCACACTGACAGCTGTTGTTGTCTGTTGGGCTTCAGTTTGCCATGTTACGATTTGAGCATATTGTTTATACTAAATGCAGTACCTGTGAGGGTTTCTGGACAATATTTGTCATGGTTTGTGTTGTTAATTGATTTCCAAGAATAAATATACACAAATATTTGCATAAAGCAAGCATATTTGCCCACTCCCATGTTGATAAGAGTATTAAATACTTGACAAATCTCCCTTTAGGATACATTTTTTGAACGGATAAAAAATGTGCGATTAATCGTGATTAAATATTTTAATCAATTGACAGCCTCATACCTCCTGTGTGACGTGACAGGCATCATACTGAACCATTAGACTGAGGTCTCTCCATGTGGTCTGAACAGAGTAGCCACACTGTGGTGGTAGCTGGGACAGGGGCAAAGATGACTCGTTCACTGAGACACAAAAAGACACCAAAACAAAACCTTAATTTAACTGATGACAAAAAAAAGGGAAAATAAATTAATGTCTAAACTCGAGTCAACACCAGCTGCTACTATACAGTGTAGTATATCTCCAAATTCAAGCTATGTATAACAATTCTATCCCAGACATACAGCTGGAATATTAGTAAATGGAGAAGCTGTATCCTCACCTCGGTCCAGCCGTAGTTGTACAGCCCGTCTCCTCCTGACAGTGAGGGTCATGGCATCGTCTCCACACGCCACCACGGGCTGCAGCCTCTGCCAGCTCTCCTCTGAGCCGCTGACCAGCTGACCTCTGGTCCTCTCCTGACCTCGCTGAGCCTGGACTGGTGCACAAAAACAAACCCCCTCAGGAGTTCACAACGTAGACACAGGGCCTCCCAGTAAAGGAATCACTGACTGCAACGTTTTTTTCAGATTCAGGAAAAAATATCATATTGAGATTAAAATTTGTAATGAACATGTACAAAAAAAACAGTTATACAATCCCTGTAAGTGAAAGAATATGCAAGGATGTTTTGATGAAAGTTTCTACCCTGCATTTAGGGAGGTTCAACATAAAAATTACATATTAAACATACATTAACACATATAAATCTGAGATTTTGAGAATAAAGTCATAATATTACGAGAATAAAGTCATAGCTTTATAAGAAAAAAAAAAAAATCGTAATATGAGAATAAAGTCAGAAGTTTACGAGAAAAAAAGTCGTAATATTATAAAGTAGTCATTTTTACGAGTTATTTTATTTTTTCTCGTAAAGTTATCACTTTATTCTCGCAATGTTACGACGTTTTTCTCGTAATATGACTTTATTCTGGAAATCTCTGATGTTTTTTCCCTCAATGTGGAACCTAATACTCTGTCGTACATTTGCACTTTGGCCCTCACTGCATTAGACTTATATACTATATACTTAGACTATAAACTGTGTTACCTTCATCACAATGCTCAAATGTTTTGCAGCTCCAGACAGATTTATTTGATTTTTATTTGCCTAAATTGGCTCTTTTGATAGTAAAAGGTTGCTGACCCCTGCCCTAGAATATATTCTTGCACATTCCTGCCTAGCTCTCTCTTTTTAATCCAGTTATATTGTACATATTTCTTTATTTTTAAATAGTATTTGTTGTATTTTTATTGTATTATTATTTTTCTATTCTTTGTTTTATGTTTCTTGTCTATGCAACAATACACCAAAGGAAAATTACTTGCATGTGAAAACCTACTTGGCAATAATAAACAGGTGTTATGTTCTAGTCTGTTCCCCGTTGAATAGTGTTTCCCTCCTGTTAGGATGTGGTTAGGGATGGTACAGATTTAGATAGGGGGTGCACATATTGACAGGGAAACAGTATTGGACACAACACCTGATTCTGAACCTGGAAACTGTGAGCAGACCCCAGCTATCTGAGCTTACCTGAAACAGCAGCATCTGCTTGGTAGCCCACATTAGTGCGTGTTTCCAGTTGACCAGTAATATAAAACGTCCCTGGGATGATATGCTCAACTCTCCCTTTGCTACAGTCTTCATTTGGCGGGTTAAGTGAAGTATACATCCACTCCCCTTCGTTTGGCTTCGGTTTGTTCCGGTGCTTGTTAGTTGAAGTGGACGCCATTCTGGGTCTGAGTGTCTGTTCAGGCCCTCCAGAGGTCCTTTCAGTCCGTGTCTCACACCAGCTCCCTGAAGGTAAAGTTATTGTTGTGATGGAGTAAATGAGAAGGACACCGACGCAGTATCCTGTTTGTTTCAAATGCATTTCAAATAAGAGTTTATCTCTGTGCACCAACACACTGGCACAGAGGAGAGAACAGTAGCACACAGTGTTTTTGTAGACTTCCTGCCAACACGCCTGTTCACTAATTGGCCTTAATTGAGCAAGGCGGCGCATGCGCAAAAGGTAGCAGTAGGTTCAAATGTATTAATCAAATTATTAAGTGATTTTAAGTACATTTACTCAAGTAGGCCTATTGACATTTTTAATATTTACATTTCTGCTACTTTACACTTCTATTCCTCCACTACAGAGGGAAATATTAAACGTTTTACTCCATTATTTATCTGGCAGATGTAGTTCCTACCAGGGCTGCCAGTCGATTACAATATTAAATCGCATGATTGTGCATATAGTTAATCACGATTAATCACAAATTCATTTTTTTTATCTGTTCGAAATGTACCTTAAAGGGAGATTTGTCCAGTATTTTTTTTTTCAATATTATATTTATTGTATTTTTGTTCATTTTGAAACAACAGAACAAACATTCACAAACGTCCCCAATAATAACATTCTCGGTACAAAGAAACTTAATAAACCTTATATTAATATAAAATAAGCCAGTATAGATACAGGAAAAACATATTATTTACAAAAAATAGATATATGAGTAAAAAGAATATACACAAGTAAAAGAAATACAATTTAAAACAATAAAATAAAATAAAATCGATTTATATATACATACATTTATATATATACTGTATACATATATACATACATACACATATACGCACTATTTGTCCAGCATTTAATACTCTTATCAACATGGGAGTGGGCCAATATGCTGCTTTATGCAAATGTATGTACTGTATATATTTATATATTTATTATTGGAAATCAATTAACAACACAAAACAATGACAAATATTGTCCAGAAACCCTCACAGGTACTGCATGTGAATGTCATAAAGTGGGCATATCTGTAAAGGGGAGACTCGTGGGTACCCATAGAACCCATTTTCATTCACATATCTTGAGGTCAGAGGTCAAGGGGACCCCTTTGAAAATGGCCATGCCAGTTTTTCCTCGCCAAAATTTAGTTTCCTCTTTTGCGACTAGTATGACAAGGTTTTTCGATTTTTAGAGAAAAAAAACAAACAAAAAAACATAGTGCATTGTTAAAGATTAAACAAGCGATTCCCTACCTGTGACTCCTCACAAAACAACAGTGTCTGGTTAGCTTGTCTTGTTTCAGATGTCTGTGAGCTATTAGCAGATCCTCTAAAGACAGATTTCCCCTCTAAACTTCAGAGGACTTTATTTAAATAGCTAGTTTAGCAAAAAAAAAGAAGCAAAGATTACAGAAAAGTAAAAACAAAACAAAGAATATAGATTTGTCACCCCCTCAGATTTATTTTGTGACCTTTTGGACGGGGGGGGGGGTGCAACCAGCTCCACCTGGACCAGCTACAACAGTAAAATGTTCAATCAGTATAAATAATCTAATAATGTAATATATGATAAATTATCAGTCACAAGGGACAGTTTTCTACATAAGTACGTTTACTTTAGTAGGATTTTGAAACCCATTGAGTATTAAAAAACTTTGAACACAATCTGCTTTTCTATCCACCAGAGGGCGGTACTACATTGCACTAAGTCAGCAACTGGAGTGTCATTTTCACTGATAAATCATGTTAGACTCATCCACAGTTCCACACACACAAATTATTCAACAAATATTTATCTTGAAAATAACTTTTTCATCTGTTTGATACTGTTTACCATAATGAATAATTTAATTATTCTTAAAAAAATGAAGACATTTACACATGTAATAAAGGCATGGTTGGTAAAGATTTAGAAACATTTTTGTTATATTAGTTGAAATTCTTATTTACATCTTGACAGCAATCAATAAATCAAATAGTTTAGTAGTGCAGTATCTGTGGCTGTTGCAGGACTGTAATAAACCCGTCCAATCATTTAATTCTGCCCAAATGAAATGATTGGACGGGCTACCTACCTACCTACCTACCTACCTACCTACCTACCTACCTGCGTGCACATTGCGCGTCACTAGAGTCTTCCACAAGCTGCTAACTTGGCAGCTGTTAGTACTAACAATAGTCATGTTCGCCGTTCACGTTCATTATAATATGATTATGTTCGTAATGATAATTGTGGGGGTGTGGCTTTGGAGGGAGGCCTGAAGCAATGTACCGTCAGTGCTGCAGACTTTGCAACTGTCTTGATAGATTTATGGACTTTTTATGGACCAGCTAGTGCTACTAGCAGCTTTCATTGAAAAAGAATTGGCAACACTGGGCTGTCTTTTTTTGTCTGGATCATTTTAAAAAATCTAGTGTTCTCTTGCTAGTTTCTCAAGATCGCCCACCCTGCCTTTAACTCAAATACATATCTGCCCTTCTGCTAGATCTCACGCCACCCTGACATTCAGCTCCTTTGACCTTTGACCTCTTTTTAAATAATTTCCTCTCTGTTGTGTCAAGCTGAACATATCATCTGATTAGAAATAGAAAATAACTCGTACAGTAAGTCAGGTTGGAAGATTCATTTACTCCTGTATATCATTTGCATTCATTTGCATTTCATTGTTTGGTTTTATACACTTAACTGAAATGAAATCTCCATTGCCAGTGTTCCTCCCAACTACCATCTGGCCTGGAAATAAATGCATCTAATAAAAGTCTAATAAACTCTAAATGCTCCTTGTATTCGTGAGAAAAAAGACAGATATCGTCTGCGAACTACTGTACGCAACTAAACCGCCAAGAAACCGGAGCATTGTTGCTTTGCTGCCAGCTCCACCATCTGACAATTAGTGTGACTCTGCCAAACTGTGATCAGTCATCACACTGTGGTCATGATGTTATCTACTGAGGGCAGATTGGTAATGTTCTCACGGTTACTCACTTCTGAGGGCTGTCGTTCCACCTCTACCTCAACGCTAGGTTAGAGGAGAGCGGCGAGGAATTAGATGAACCACCACGGCCGCACAGTTTGAATGCTTCGAACAACTACACTTCATAAAGAGGATCTGAAGCTGTGTGTGTGAATGGGGTGGGGGGGAGGAGGGACGATCAGTTGATGATGGGCGCGGCAGTGAGATGACTCATATTTGGAGTTGCCTAGCTACAGCCAGGAGTTGTTTTCTTTAGACTCTGAGCAAGAGTACAGTGTGTGTATGTCTGGATTTCATTGAGAGAGCGAGGCTTTGTGGGGGCGACATAAACGCAGGGGTGGCACTGAGCAGGAAACAGGAGGAGCAGAAATGTTCCCAAAGAGGAGAAGAAATCACGTGAGGAGAGAACTGGAGTTAAATGTAGTAATGTCAGCGAGGGAGGGGAAAGAAAAAAAGAAAAAGAAAAAAACGGGCGCTCAGGGTGAGGAAGTGAATCAAGAATGAAAACCCCTGGCCAGTAACCATGGAAACGGGCCGGCTCGACTAAATATGAGGAATTCTTTTTTTATTGGATGTAAACGGTGGCTAAGGCACCACGGCTGACACACACACAATGTTCGCCCCACTGGAAGCTGTACGCTGCAGCCTTCAAAAAGTACAGTGCACCACGTCTGCTTCATAATAGACTCCTGAAGCTGCTGCTAGCTCATTTTCATTCAAACCACAGGCAGGCAGCCAACAGGGCACACGCAAATGCTTTGAGAGAAATTCTCTTAGCTGCATGTTTAGCATATTCTTTGATGTCTTAATTTGATTTTGATTGCCCCTTCACTCAAAATCTGTCTACCTCCTACATGTGTTTCTGCCCTGTAACACATTGTGTCGCTTCTCTTCTCTGATTCCAATATTTTACCCTCAGGACAAACAGAAATGTAGAGTTATGCACAACAATTTATAACAAAACATAAAGGTTTGTGGTGGCAGTTTCTGTTAAAACAAGACACAAACCAACGTAACAACTTGTCTTTCAGTGAATTTAATAAAAAGGCATACATTAATAACTAAAACATCTGCAGATGGACTGCAGATGGACTCACGAGCACAGCCACCTGTTGTGGACTGTGGCAAGTGAGCCCCGAATACAAAGAGTAGTCAGTATTTATACATTTAAAGCATAACACGAAGATAAGTGCAAAGAAGAAAAGAAGAGAAGTATAAAATAAAAGTATATCAATGCGTCAGCACACAGCAGACAACAGAGCATCACAAGACATAACAAGTATTTCAGCAATCTGTTGTTTGCAGTTACAGAGAACTAAAATGTCAGGTCACTGTCCTATGGTGACGAAGTTGAACATGTGAGGCCCTGAGATTATCTAAAGGTACAGTGCTAAACTGCAGATATGAAAATTGCCATTACAGGTTACATCCGAAATTCCATACTTACATGCTATTTAGTATGCTAAGACAGTATGTGAGATATTTTTGTATATCCGAAACCTTAGTACGAAACCAATAGTACGCGAATTGCATACTATTTACGGTGAAATATGACACTATGCAACACTGAACACTACGACTGCATAAATATCCCACAATTTAAAAGTAAGTATAAAATTTCACTTTGCTTGGTGTAATATATATTTTTAATTTATTCAGAATTTGATTCTCACAAATAATTGTTTGGTCACATGAGGTTGGCACGGGTTACCATGGTTACACATCTCCAACCAGCAAGGAGGCTCTCAGGAAGTGACGACGTAAATTACTGCTCAGTACGTACAAAAACATACATACTACTGTTCATGCACACAAAAGTATGTTGAACGATAGTACACATATTGAGTATGTAGTGCATAGTATGCGATTTCGGACAAAGTCAAAAAATACAATAGACAGGGTAGAATACTATGAATAGCATTTAAAGCTGCAGTTGGTAACTTTGAGCAAATATGATTCAAAGTTATTTTTATAAAATTGTCACTATATCCTGACAGTAGTGCAAGAGACAGAAAATCTGTGAAAAAAATCAGGGTCCTTCTCCTAGTGCTCCTAATTGCATTTGTAAGTTTCCACCATACCTGAACAGAAACAACCAATCAGAGCGCAGCAGTCTCTGGCCAGCTGTCAATCACTGCTCATAAAACTGCGAACTCCGATCAAACAGTCAAACTAGGCAGCGCTGATCAAATATGAATCAAGATTTGTGGGTAAGTGGTTGTTTAATGTTGGGTTATTGTCACAAAAGCCGGGTTTCCACCAAAAGTTCCTGGGACTTTTTAGTCCCTAGAACTACTCTTAAGGAACTAAAAGGTTATTTCAGCCCACTGTAGTCTGCGTTTCCACCGCGGCCTAAAGATTAGGCAAATTAGTCTGCTGACGTATGAAAGAGCAACATGACATGACGAGAGCTGCTGGTGGTCACAGCAGTAAACACACTCTGCAGCCTGCAGTTCAGTGTGTCCGCCCGTTTCATCTTCAAGACACATTGAAATAAACATTAGTGTTTCGTCTCACTGCGACGACATTTACTGGTGCAGAGTATTCACTGATGCACGTTTAATGGAATGAATGAAATGCAGCGGAGGAAAATTAAACTAAGAGCATCTCCCCAGTAAATCATCTGTTGAGTGTTTGGTGGTTATTCATTTGTGCTTTATATCATAACAGCCAAAACAATCAGAAGATAACATTTCTTTCTCTTATTCACAGCACCTCCACACTCTCTCTCTTCTACCAGTCGCCCTCTCGCTTGTGCGATCTCTCTCTCTTTTTCTCTCTGTCTTTTTTAAAATGAGTAGGGAAGCTGACAGCAAAGCCTAACTTTACTTTTAATGTTATCAAACAAAGAGAAATGCTGTCCCCTCATGCTAAAATGGTCCTAAATCCATACTAGAGTACTGCCTTGTTTTATGAATGCAGCGGTACACGAGTTGAAGAAGCAGCGCTGTGTGTGTGTTTTACCAATCAGCAACGGTCATCCCTGCCCACTCCACCCAGTTCTGGTACTTTCTAAAAGTAAAAAGGCCCCAGAAAATGTCACAGGAACTGAATTTAGACCCTGGTCTCTGTGGTTGAAACGCAAAGAGTTCCTCAAAAGGTTCCTAGTTCCGGGGGAAAGTTCCTGCAGTTGAAACAGGACTTATATGACTGATTGAAATGTGCTAAATGCGAGATTGGGAGTATTTTCTATTGCCTTTTCTATTGCTCTCAACATGGGCAGCACTAACTGACAGAGCTAACTGTGTTAATCTGCATGGGAACCGGAGGGTGCTACGCTTCTGCGACGGCAACGCCAGTGGCCGGGACGGCGTTATCAGCTGTAACCGTCGTAGCAGAGTGGCGGCCCACGCTCACATGCACTAAAAGCGTGCGCAACTGGCCCAGCTACGTCAACAAAGCATAGAGAAACTCGAATTACAACACAGAGAGAGAGAGAGAGAGACTTTATTCTCTGCTCAGGTAGACATTACTCCTCTATATCTTAGACAATAGTTGTTTGCTGCTATATTAATGCTCTGGATATCGTATAGAGAACATTTAACTGGTTGTCAAAGAAACTGTTCTTATGTCCGGTTGTTTTGGTGTACAGTGCTCTGTAGCACCTACTGCGAGTGCTAGCGAAGTGTGTCGTCCGCATAGCTATCAAAATTGACACTGTGTTGCTGAATAATATGGCTGAGTGGAAGCATGTTTAATTAAAAAAGGAGTGGACCAAGGATTGAACCCTGTGGAACATCATATACAATGTCATGGGTATTTAAAACATAAAACTAGGTCATTATAATGCTAAATTGAACCTGTGCTTTTTGCCTGGTTAGCGTTGCCATGCTGCCTGTTCATCCACAACTTAACACTCATTTTTTGAATATGCATGTACAACAACTTTATTTCCTTACTGATGGACTGAGGCTGAGGTCGCCTTCAAATAACAAGTTATTGTTTGACACAGAGCCACAGCAGGGACTGGAAAATGAATGATCATCTCACTCCTGAGAGCAGGACAGTGGGGAAGGAAGCTCTGAGTGTTTGTGTTGTTGTTTCTCCCCTGCATGTGGCAATGTGTCACTCCCTTAGAGAATGATGAGTTTGCAGTACGTACACAGCCTACAATATGCATGTTTTTTTTTTTCCTAGAAACTGGGGCCATGTGTTGCTTCTTTTGGAGATAGAAGATGATGTGTAAATGTATGTAGGTATGCTCGTGAGTGTGTGTGTGTTCGAGATTGACTGACATTACTGTGCCGTAGCCGCCTATCATCATACAAAACCGGCTCGGTGACACTGGAGGCAGGGGCGAGGGAAATGGTCGACTTCTCCAATTAATCAACAGCCTGGGGGTGAGGTAGTTACAACACAAAAAAACGGCCGACACTGGCCCTTGTGTTTGCTCTGCCTCATTCAAAAGAACCCTCATGCCTAAAGTCTTTTAAATTACCCCTGCAAATCCTGTAAACATACACTCCGAGCTGTTTTTTACAATAGGAGTTTAGAAATCTCAGGGCAGGGCGCGACATTGTGTAAGACAGAGAAGGAATGAGCAGAAGGGAGACAGTCAACCACAGAGACAGAGAGCTTTACTATTGTGTAAAGCAGCAGTGACTTAGCTGTGGTCAGGCTCACTCCCCTGGCATGTAAGCACCGCTCTGCCGGCTTTGTTTCACACAGTCGTGTTGAAATACTCCCTCGCTGAGACTCCTCGCAAACACCCAATCAAAGGATTTTTGATATTACTCAACCAAATATAATCGCGATCTGTCTTTCTATAGGCCTTGTTTGCGTATTTAATTTATATTTTTTGGCATTTAACTGGCTTTTTTTCAGGGCAATTTAACAAGAGATGAATGTCAAACAACGACCAGTAATTAAGAATGTGAGACTCAGATTGTCGAGGATGTTGGAAAAGTCACAGCAATTGCCCGCTTGATAGGCCACATAAATCATTTTCCGCAAATGTCAAAGTGTTTTTCAGTCCATTTTTTGAATGGCAGCTCTTTAATGACCCCACAGTGTATAGTTAACGGTCCACTTGAACTCACAGAACCACCCTGAACCAGCAATCCCTGAGAAAGGATTTAAAGGAACCAGTATTAACTCTTGTGCACACAACACTTAACAGATCAGACAATATCACAACTGTTATGATCTCTTAGGACTCTGGTTTTTCCGGTACTGATCAGCAATGGCTGCGCGACAAAGGGCTGATTGTTGAGCAAGCAGCCCCATTGGTCTTCTCCAGTAGTTACACAGGCATGTGATTTGTCAACTTGTGTTTGGATCTCAAAAAAACATGTTGCGGCTGAGCTCCTGCCCCGCCTCCTCCCCTGATACATACAGTAGACGGTGGCGTCAAACAACTCGGTTTTTACTCTGAGAAATGATAACAGACTGATGCATGACTCATGGCATTTCCTCTCCCAAAAATACACCAAGAAGTGAAAAAAAGCACGTTTCTTGCATAACTCTTTTTTTTATACTCCACAGGCATGTATTTTTCTGAATAACTCTCAAGTTGTGCTGTGTGGAACAGGCAGGAGGAGGGAGTGCCGTATCACACTGTATGGTACATACAAGCCTTGGCTTACCTCACTTACAAGGTGGGGTCAACACGCCCAGAGCCGAATCAGGTCCGACCACATTCTCACTTCTCTCTTTTTCTCAGATAGACGCTCTTGTGTTTTTCTATACTCGGTATCATGTACATGTCGTGTGTCACAGTTGCGGTTGAAGATGTATCATTTAAAAAAAAAAGGGTCCTGAAATGATCCAATGCACCATCCTCGCCTGCATGGAGGGAGTTGTCGGTTGGCTTGGGTGGAGCTGTTTTTGGCTACGTGTAGTAGATGTTGTGTAGATTTTGACGAGATAAGACAACTGTATCCCCAACTTGAACTGCAAAATATCAGTGGACTGACATTCTTTCCCATAGGGATTTGGGTGGGGCACTCGGGACGTTATGTAGTGTGATCAAGGTGTGGCATGTGAAATTCAGACTTGTGAAGCGTGATGGATGAACACTCAGTAACGTGGGCGCATTGTATTTTTACTGTGGTGTGTATTGTGATAGTGTTGTCATGGAAATCGGTGATGTGCATAAGTCGCAGAAGTGTTACCATGGCAGAGGCTTCATTTAGTTCCACATTTCAGCTCTGGCGATGTTTAACATTCCAGTTTCCTGAGTCCCTCTCTCTACATATGAGAAAGGTTATTTTCCATGACAACCACATTAAAACACACATTATTCATCTTTCACAAAAGGAGAAGAGCCTTGGTTTCGTTCCTAGAAAAGAGGTCAGGCCATAGCGTTTTTATGAGCATGTAGCCTCATGACAGCAGCAGAACGTAACCACACAAGTAGCCTCGCTATAAACTTGGGCAGGCTCTGCTGCTTTTCAAGGTCGCTGTATTGGCAGGTAAATCATCACCTCTGAAGCCTGTTATTATCCTGCTGGCTCATACCTGAGGCTGAGGCGGCCTGACATGATACTGACCAGGTGCTCTGCTGAGCCTTTGACTCAGACTTCTACTGGTGTATCTGCATATTTTTATACTCACCAGAGGCAAACAAGTGACCTCAGTCTCCCAGTCCACACCCAGAGTATTTTTGTCTACTTGTGTGTATCTGACTTTCCTGCCCTGACTTTTAATAGCGCACTCGCTTTCACATTCTCATATTTGTATCGTTATCATTATTTTTGTATTTAAACTGGCAGAGATCATGATCTCTTGCTCAAGAGAGACCTGTGTACAAGAGTAAACATTACAGTTTAAAGGGACAGTTCACCCCAAAAATGAAAAATCTAAATTATATATATTTTCCTCTTACCGGTAGTGCTATTTATCAATCTAGGTTGTTTTGGTGTTGGCGATATCGGCCGTAGAGATGTCTGCCTTCTCTCCATTATAATGAAACTATATGGCTCTCAGCTTGTGGTGCTCAAAGCGCCGAAAATATGCATTTGAATAGCAATGTCTCTTTCCGGAAATCATGACCTGGTTACTCAAGATATTCCACAGATCTTGTTACGAGCAGTTTCACTTTCTTTCTACCAAACTACACCCTCCAACCGTATCACCGTGCAGAAGGAAGCGTGTGTCTACTCATGGACGAGAGGCTCGCGAGATGTAAACATTAATGGTTCCTCCTCGGCTGAGCTGTAACGTTAGCTAGTTCAGTGGTGCTAGGTGAGCTAGCAGTATTGAGTATAGATACGTGCTTCCTTCTGCGCGGTGATACGGTTGGCGGGTGTTAGCACCGTTAGCTACGAGGCTCAGCCATCGCCATGTTGAGAGCCGTGCAGAGGCAATAGAAACACTCCCAATCTCGCATTTAGCACCTTTAAGTATGGACACACTCACACACATATTTCACATTAAGAAAAATAACTACAAGTGGAATTGCAAATACGTCATTTAGTTTTTACACTCATAGCCTACTGACATTTATACTTCTTTCCATGCTTCCATTCCAACTTCCATTTCAGTAATTGTATTTCTACTGCCACTTTAACTTCAGTATTTTAGCATTGGAAATGTTTCAACTGCAAGCTTTAAGCAGTGAGCACATGTACATTTTCTTCAGTAAATCTAGCTTTTCTAGTTTTTCAAGTGTCATTGCTGAACGCTGAACAAACTTGTTTTTTCCCAATTATTTATGGACTCCACGCCCAAAACCTTTACAACCGTTTTAAAATCAAACCACTTCGTAAAACTATAAAAAAATCTAGTTAAATCTGGTGTGCTTATACTAAACTGTGTTGTGAATTAGTTTTTAAAAATTCTAAATGTATACACAACATACAAAGATTATCATATCTGAGCCTGTTGTGAGACACCACCCCTTTGGCCTAGTTCTCTGAGGACAACAGTATTTTTTTACTCCAGCGTGCCTGATGATACTTTATGGGACACTTATTAGTTATGGGTAGCGATGAGGCTCTGGCATTTACACTCCGTCCCATTGATGTCAGTGATTTTACCACAGGAACCACATTTTGCAATCAATGAGCTCTATGACGAACAAACAAACGCTATTATGCGTTATTATGTGATGTGATATTATTAGATTAAGTCTCGGACAGACCCTCAAACTAAACGAAACGCATGTGATCTGTTCAAGGAGCAGATGACTTTTGACTCGTTGGAACCATTAGGACCAAATCAATCAAAACCAGCTATGAAACAATGATGGGGAGTAATAATTAATGAACTTGCAGCAGTGTGAAATGTCTCCACAGCCCCCCTTTAAATTCCTCTCTCATCGCCTTCATGTCTTCCCTCCATTCTCATTCCCTCCCTCCTCTTCCCTCCTTCTCCCTCACTCAAGCTACGACTTGCACTCATTTGCCCCCACCTCCTTCTCTCTCGCAACCAACAACATTCCTTCATCCTGAAACTCCTTCCTCTGTAACAAAAGCGGGAAAAGAAGGAGGGCGGTGATCAGGAAGAAACACTACACTTAACGTCTTTGCGTGCCTGTCTTTACGCAGCTCTGACTGTTTGTTTATATACACAACAGCAACGATGTGATTGCGATTAGGGCAGGGGCTGCTTCGAGTCTGTCGCCATGGCAGCATGCGGAGTATCATTGTCAATAATGTTAAATGTTATGGGAGTTCCCTCCTCAAACATCAGTGAGTCATCAGTTGCCCGACCAGAGAAAAAATATCACCAGCAGCAGCAGGATGACAAAGACATGAGACACCCAACACAATAGGAAAAATATATATCGCCTGCCCACAAAAGTTGTGGAAACAGTGGCTGAGCTGTTGCATGTGTGTGTAAAGTAGACAGAAAGAAGAGGAGGGTGGGACATGGAGCAAAGAGTAGAGTGGGAGGAGGGGAAAAAGAGGCAGAGGTTATGTGATCAAGGCAGCCAGAGGCTTGTCTGGGCTGGGTGTGGACTTAAAAAGAGGGCTGGGTAAAAGTGGGCGGTAGTAGTTCCTAGTGTTTGTGCATTTAGACTCTGAGTCTGAAATTAGTAACCCTGAGAGCAAGAGGAATTAGACTTGAAGAGACACACAGCCATCAAACAGTAAGTCAAAGTTCTTCTTCTTATCCTATTTGAATCCCTCTGCATGTCTCACTTCTCTATAGATGCTTCAGAATGATAAAAGAGTGTTTTTTTAATAGGAGTTCTGCACGTTTGTTTCAGTATTTTCCATTTTTAGTCAAGAAAAACTACTGCTAAGTAAAGGCAGGTGTGTGTCTGTGTGTGTGTGTGTGTGTGTGTGTGTGTGTGTACCTCCCCCATACCTGTTCAACTTCTCAGGCAACTTTGCTACTGAATTACTGTAACTCCCTCTGTACTGGCCAGGTGTGCCGCTTTCCAGATGTGTCCAGTTCATGTAGCAATGCTAAAGTGACTAGTTCGAATGCAAATTGTGTTTTTAAAAGGCACAGGACTACTTTTCAAATGGATTATCAGCATTCCTCAAATCTAGCCTCAGCTTCACTTGTTCCATTTTGCGTAATGGAAAATATGCCACAGCCAGGCCAGATGTAAAAATCCCAGCAGCAAGCAGCTGACACGTCTTGTTTTTGAAGAATTTGGAAAAACGTCTGGTCAAATTATTCCACGAGTGTGTTTCATATTAAAGAAACTGCTGAGCATTTAACTTCACTTTGTATTTGTTTCCGTCCAGAAGTTGTTCATTAAAGTTCAGCCATCTGGTAGAAGTCTGTACAAATATTAAAACGCTTTCACATCCTTGTGAAGCAGATGAAAGGTGGGGAATATTTGCAAAGATGTGCCAGGCAGTGATCACATATGTCCCAGCGTAGCCAGTGTCTGTATATTTGTGTGTGTGGTTTGCGTGCGAGTGAGCTGGCGAGTATGTGCGTGTGTGTATGTGTGTGTGGACCCAGCCCTTGACCACTCCTTTTACCGTGCAGAGAACCAGCACATTCCAGATGTGCCTCTTCCTCTGTTCACACCCAGTGCGGACTCGGTACCGCAGATAGTTTACACACAAGTAAGAACGCTACCAAAATAAACAGATCAAATGTGTGATATGTCAGGGCAGAACCACCTGTGGAGGGAGCAGGGAAGTTAGAACCATTGCAGTTATAGTAAAGAGGCCTAAGGAACAGTGGAGAGGAGAAGGTTTTTATAGTGTTTTGGGGTTACGGTGTGTAATAGTGCGTCGTAATTCAAACCAGGGGGATCGGGCGTGTGCCAGAGCGGCTGCTAGGATAGCAGGTATTCTCTACAGTTATTTTAAGGAGTGGCGGGATCTTGGAAAGCTACAAGACAAGCCCAAACTCATCTGCCCGCCATGAGCTTCCCTCCTAAACACACACACACTCTCTCTCTTTACCAAGACTTATCTGTCTGCCCAACTGATTTTGTTTACTGATCTTAACTGAACAAGTACACCACACATCAACACCTCTGAATCTCGATAGGAACATTATCTCGCCGCCTATTTGCAGGCATTTCAACTGCGTTAGCTGTAACTCAAAAGTAATTAGCAGTTGTGAAGCCACACCCTGAGTGGGTGCCAGGTTTTGGCCTTGCGTTGCTGCTCTGAGTGTGTTTATGAAGATGTGTGTGTGTGTGTGAGCTGTCATTAATGGCTGCTTTTCTGAAACCGGGCAGGAAGTGTGCAGCCTTTGTTATTGGCAACTTTTGATTCTTTCTGCTCATAGTAGCTGCCAATCTGCTCAGTGTGTGTGTGTGTGTCTTTTTAAGTTGAGTATGAGTTAGCCCTCCAGTTATATTCATCCTGCATAATGAAGGGTGGAAAGTGGTTTAACAAGTTTCCTCTTGTGCTTCTCTCTCTCTCTCTCCAGGACCGTCATCATGCTGATCCTCCTAGCTGGCATCTTTGTCCTTCACATCCTAGGCATCATCCTCCTCCTGGTGGCCACCATTGACAATGTAAGTACATCTCTTCGCTGCGTTTTTTTTATTCCGCACACCTGCACGACGCGGCGCTAAACAGGCTCCTCGCAGCCTCGAGGCGTAGTCGTCCCTGCATAATCCCTAACTTCCTCCCTAGTTTGAGTGTTAAAGTGACAGAGCTGAGGAGTTATGTGTACATCTCCTGGCACGCTGACAGACAGCAGAGAGTCAAGACTTATGAGTGATTGGCTGCTCGCTTCACTCGAGGCCCTCATTCCTTCTCTGTCAATGGTCCGCTGTTCTTCTCAGGGCCTCATATTTGACATTTCTGGGTGACAGATGGGGCCGGCCACGGTGTCGTCACCCTGTGCCACTGAGTGCGTTTACACTGCAGGCGAGGTGTCAGTCAGACGGTGCACATACACATGTAAATATGTCAGATTCTTGCCGGTGTTGTGGTGAGCGCTGCATACCAGAGTGAGACCTGTGGAATGCCTCAGTGACAGGGGGATGTGCATTCCTCCCTCTGTTTTGCTTGCAGCTGCCCCCGAATGCATGTCAGAACACAGGGTGAACACACACAGCTATGTTTACGCACTCTCCTGCTTTGAGTTCTCCTCATTTCTTCTCTCTGTCCCCCAATATTGATTCATTAACTTTCCTTCAGCATGTAGGAACACATTTATGCAACCGCTGCAACGAAAGTCAAAACATTTCAAATGTAAAATGCTGTCGCTCTGCCTTTCCCCTCAGGCCTGGTGGATGACCGACACCATCTCCACTGATGTGTGGGCCCAGTGGATCAATAAAGCCGGAGTGTGGAACTACACCGACCTTCCCACGGGTTCACACTACCCACAGGGTAAGCCAAACACACCGCCCATGATGCAAAAAAGCCGAGTCAGGAGAACCTGTTTGCACGCATACAACACTTCAACAAAGTCATATTTAATTCCCAATAAAAAACAACGTTTGCCTACAACATTTCATCAATTTTCTGCCACACTTTACAACTGTACCGCCTTTATTTGACACCAGTGGCTGAAATAACCGCATTTCATTAGAGCCCCTGAAAAAAAGTGTTCATTCCTAAATGTCCACGATCAAAGTTAAAAAGATATCTTTTGGTATCATTTATTAAATGATACTATATCTCAAATCCTGATTGATGCACAGAAGTACGTGACATCACCTTTTTTCTACGCTTTAAATACAAACCTTTAAGTGATGCCAAAAAACCTGTACAAGCATGTAGCTGTGGCGCCATTTCTTCTGGCATCTTTCCACAACATGTGCATGTAAATTAATTGGGGACACGCAATGGGGTTGCAGTTATCCAAATTTTTTTTTTTGCATTTCAAATTAAGACCGTTATAGCTCAAAACGATGCTGCCATGTAACACCGAAGAGATCAAATTGTGCAGCAAAGCTGCAAGTGATGACTTGTGTTTATCTCCTGAACCTCATGTATGCTGATGTATAGTGAGGGGTATAGTTTTGGTTGTACTGTAATTACAACGTTAGACCTTGAAAACATACAGAGTTGTTGTTTGTCTTTACACAGCGTCATAATCAGCATGTTTTAAAATACCAAAACATTTGGGGTGCATCATTCCTGCCATTCAGCTTTCAGCATTTTTCAGCATTACAGTTTCCTGGGTGTGTCAGTGTGACGTTTAGCACATCGTCTTCATTGTGTTGCTCTCTCTGTCTCCCCCTACAGATTACCTCCAGGCGGTGCAGGCCAGCTCAGTGCTCGCTTGTATATTCTCCATCCTGGGCATCTTTGTGTTTGTGGCTCAGCTCTTCACTCTCGAGAAAGGACAGAGGTTCACCATCTCCGGCGTCTTTCAGCTCCTCGCCTGTGAGTATCTTTGTTTTGTATCTTCACTACTCTTCATTTCTCTCTTCCTCTGCCCCCTCTCTGATGTCCACGTCTCCTTCCCCTCCAGGCCTATGCATCATGATCGCAGCCTCCATCTACACAGACCGCTTCCACCTTGAGGGAGCCCAAGGCTGGTACGGTCACTGCTACATCCTGGCGTGGATCTCCTTCGCCTTAACGTTCATCTCTTCCATCATTTACTTTGTGCTACGCAAGAAGACAGCGTGAGAAGGACACTAGTGCTAGACTCCAACCAGCCCAAAATCCTTTGGCTGGATCTACTCTTTCAGCTGAAATCTGGTTTTAGTTATAGGTGGTGTAAACAGTGTTTATATACATCAGATTTGAGCTGCTAGTGTATGTTCAGCTACAGATATAGCCGACCTGTTGATCCTCTCAAATATGTACTTGTGTTTAATTGAGTCCGCTGTCAGATTGTCAGGAGTGTTTTGGGTATTTCTGAAGTAAAAGGCAAACTCAATCAATCACAGTTGTATTTGAGTGTATTTTCAACCCAGAGTTTGGGCTGGATTTCTGAGGCATCTAAAGATTAAGAATATTTTTGTTGTTAACTGAACAAATTTGCCTTATGATATAAGATGCTATGATAAATTAAGATCTATCAATATTCTGGCTTTTAACAAAAGCAGGTTGAAGAGTAAAATCTGTGGTCCTTTTGTTGTTGTTGTAATGTACATTTACATATGGATATGAGTGTTGGATAAAAAGGGGGAGTTTATTATTTTGTTCTCGTTATTTTATTGTTAGTTTCATCAATTCTATTTCATTTATCTGCTCTGGTCTTACTTTATATAACGTGCCACTAATTAAACAGCGTGATGGCATCGATCAGCAAAGCTGTGCCTGTTTGAAGTCTCAAAAATCTGTTCAAAAGTTCATTCATATATTGCCTGTTGCAGATTTGTGTGTAATCTAATGATAAGACAATGTGATGATATAAAATCAGTCAAATAATACAGCTGAGTTTTGTAATTATCTGACATCAAACTGGTATAAGCGAGGAAGTGCAATGCCAAATCATATACAAACTCTTACACTACATTACTGTACTGACAGTTGATACAAAGCTTTTTTTAAAATAGGTAAAAGTAATGAACCCCAAACTAGCGGGACTTAAAATTATTTTTTGTTCTGTCCATGAGAAATGCAGCAAACACACCAATATATTACAGATTTTGAATTCCACTAGTATGTATGAAACTTGCCTTTTTACCTAAATTCACTAATCAAATAACTTGTCTGACTGTTAATCCAACCATATACTGGTAATATCTGCTCTGTTTCCGCCCAGTGTGACAGAAAGGCACCTGCCTTGACTCTTGAAGCGTGAGATATACTATGTAAATATGTTTTGTTTCCCATAATGCTCTGTATGTCTAATGCTGTTTTATTTTTGCTACCGTTATTTCTCATTATGGATGGCAATGACAATGACTTTTACAATATTAAAACTTGATTTTCAACCAATTATTGGAGTTATTTCTTGTTTTTCCCCCTATAATTTTCATAAGAATTGAAGAGTAATTGTAAATGTGTTTAATTATATTCTATTGGCTAGTTTGTTAGAATGATTGTTTTTCATTTGAGGCTTTGCAGACAAAAAAACAGTAAAATGTTTCAAACAGCCATCAGTCTGATGATCCAATTTATTAAAATGTGGTGCATTAGCCAAAACAACATCTACTGTTTAAAGGTGCTAAATGCAAGATTGGGAGCATATCTATTGCCTCCGCACGGCTCTCAACATGGCGACGGCTGAGCCGGCGGCTCGCAGCTAACGGGGCTAACAAAGAATGTGTATTGATAAGAAGTGAAAGCCAATTGGTCGTTCCATTGCAACATCAGCGCCCAGCAGCAAAGCTACGCTCCCGCCATTTTGGACTGAAAGTGACAACCAGTAAAACATCTGCAAACATTTTTTTGCCCGGCCGCCTCCCAGAGGAGCATAAAGTGAGCGATGGACATAAATGGAAGTTAGAAAAATCCAGCACACAGATTTTGAGAGCAATCTCTAAATTTTTCGGACCTCCAAAATGGATGTCCAATAGACCACAGAGACCATGGATGTATAAGAGGTTGTGTCCTGTTCTTTTGCCCTGCGTGTTAGTCAATAGCCTACAACTACATTAAATTCTGTTTATGTCGTGCTACTATCTCTACTAGCTACTGGCCGATAGCCGGTTGTTTGGGAACAGAGACGTTAATACATCCACCACGGTGCAGGCTTACAGCATACAGCCCATGGGTGTATTATAAAATAATAAAAGTGATGAATTACAGCCAATATATCCATTAATACAGTCACATACAGCTAGCAGGAGGCTGGTAGAACCATATATGTCATATTAGCGTGCAGGGCAGTGCAGTCCCGTAGGTCTGATGCACGTTCATTATGCTATCATGTTATTTAAGTGTTTGCACTGGGAAGTTGATGTACTTTAAAAAAATATCCTCTGATTTACAAACGTCTCTTTATACATCCATGGCCACAGGCTCATTGGCGTTTCAGTCCAAAATAGCGGCAGCCTTACCGCGGCGCCACCTAGCAGCTGTTGTCAAAAAAGCATCAGAGTTTCATCTCTTTGCTTCTATACTCTTTGGTGCTAACAGTGTTAAGAGTGAAAACTACGACAACTGTGCTGACAGAGCTAACAGTGTTAAGCTGGGGGGGAACCGGAGGGTGGACGCTACGCTTCCGCAATTGCACCGTCGGTCGGGTCGAGTTATCAACTGTAACCGCCATATGAGTGCAGAGCAGCGGCCATGAGCTAGCCAGTGGGACACGCTCACATGCACTAACATGCACTAAAAGCATGTGCAGCCGGCCCGAATATGTCAACAAAACATGGAGAAGCTCAGACTTCATTCTCTGCTCAGGTAGACATTACTCCTCTATATCTTTACATAACAAACAGTTGTTTGCTGCTATATTAATGCTCTGGGTATCGTATAGAGCACCTTTAAACTATGACAATTGCAAATAGTTTTAGTACGATTTTTTTTCCAAATAATAGAGTTTATGAAGCGTTTCTGTACCATATTCAGTTTACAATACAACGGTGATCTCTGCATTTACCCTTCCCTTCGTGATTATGATCAAAGCTGATTCATCGGGTCACTGAACTGCTGACTATGTAAAATCTGACCATAACAAACATTAAACTGCTTCACCAAGACAGGCGCAGGTCCTCTAGTCACAGAAAGACTCCAATCTGGATATATGCAGTAGTTCAAAGTGGGCCATAGTCGTCCTCTGGCCCGTAATGGTCCTCCTGGTGTCCTGGCACGGTCAGGTGGACGGAGAAGGACGGGTTGGGTGATGGAGACGGAGACGGAGAGGGTAGCGAGAGGCGGTGGAACTGGGATGCAGGCGCAGGGTGGGAGGGAGGAGGAGGGAAGGAGTCGGAGTAGGGGAGAGGTAGGGAGTGGGAGTGCGTTAGCCTCGAATTGGAGGCCAGCAACGCTGCTGGCGGGGGATCGTAGTAGGGAGACAAGTGGGAGATCCGGGGGGGAGACGGGGGACCTGCCAGGGTCATGGCTATGCTCGCGGGGGTGTAATAAGGTGGCAGGAGCCCCGAGAAGTTAAAGCTGCAAGCGTTGAGGCTGGACATACGTCTGGGCCCCACCATCAGGACCTTCTTGGTGTAGTTGTTCAGAGTGGAGACGCCGGCTGACATGCAGACAGTGAAGGCAAACCAGGCCACACTGATGGAGACAGACAGAAACAGGAAGGGGATCACAAGCAGGTGGTTTGCTTGTTGTTTTGTATGTTCTACATACCTGCGCAAAAGTTGTGTAACCAAATATCTACTGGGCCAATTCAGAGTTTGACTTGAGGGAAAATACAACAACTTGTAAAACTGGAAGAGCAGGATTGTCTTTTTTTTCAAGAAGCAAAAACACCCTCAAACCGCAGAACAGAACAGAGGCTTTCAAGAAATCCTCTTTTTTTCTATCCAATGGTAAAATACATTTTGTCCAGGGGGATAACTGTTTGTTTTTCTTTTTGTGCGATGGGATCACACCAGCTGCGACGCCAAATCAGGCCAGGGGCGTAAAGTGTGTGTCCCCACTTCCTACCCACCTTCTTTCCGTGCCCTTGCTCGGACCACACCCATCTTTGAACTTGGCCTTCATTTTGATCTCAACTACGCAACTGTAAAGTTGTCTGACTGCATCTTGCATGGTTATGCATCTTAAGCGTTTTATACTCTGACTCCGGATGCAGATTTTATTGCTTTGATAAAATCTGTCCACAGACAGAAATATAAACACCTGGCAAAATACTCAAAACAGCTTCTGTGGTAGTTCCCGCTACAGTAGGTGTCTCCAGAACCACATTTTGTCATGATGACACACACACATACTCTCAAGGTATGTACAAACCACACGCTGTCACGGCTGCTTACGAGAGTGAACGCTGCAACATATGACAAACTTTCCCTTTCTGCTTTTTACAGACACAAAAACAACATTTCAGAGTTCATTCTGTGCAGCTTTTCTGGAATACAATATATTCAGTGAAGTTTTAAGTTGAGAGAGTTTCTGCCTTATATAAGAGCGTTTATGAATTTCAAAACAGAAAGACTTATTAGTCTTATTATCTTATTGTTTACCACTGCTGGTAGACTCTCCAGCAGGCTTTTATATAACTTAGGGATACAGTTCAGTAGTTAGTTGTTACTGTAAAGTACAGTATACACTCGATTTTAGAAGATTTGGGTTCTTGCAAAGAGCGTCTATTTGACTGAACCATGTGACGGACTTGAACAAATCTGAATTAATGGGTGGATGATATGATTTCTTGCAACTGACTAAAAGATATAAATATAGAACACTTCTCTAATTCCTTTGTCATGCCAGGGTTTAAATGAATCATCACTGAAGCAGGAAGGAAGACACATAGATTCCTCCATGTTCTTGTGACACTGTACAAGAATGTCAGAGTGATGCCTTCAGGGCTGTCGGTTCCTTATTCACGAAAACACTGCAGAAGCTGTGGTTGTGAAATTTGGATTTTAAATGGACTCATTGAAAAGGAGCTCAAACAGAGCGTTTCAGACAGAGGGTGAAAAGAGGTGCTGTAGCAGTCGGTATGTAAACATGTTCTAGTAGAAATCCAAAATACAAGTACTGTAGGCACCTGAAAATGAGCATAATAGGTCCTCTTTAAAGGAACAATATGTAGCACTGACAGATAGCATTTAAAATGGGTAACAGCAGTCCAAATTGTAGCTGAGGCCCAGCCGCTCCTCTGCTGTGACTGATAGCAGTTAGCGCACGTTTTCTCTATTTGAGGGTTACCTTCTAGACACGACGGCGTTAGCAGCAGTAGTCGGAATCACCTCACTGGCTGTGTGTCTCAAATACTTGCTGCCTTGATAACCCAGCTGCACACGGACCAAAGAGAGATGTGCGCGAGGCTATTAAGGCTTTTAATCTTGCGTTAACGTTATCTCTGTTGATCCAGTTTGTTTGCTTGTTTCCATGGCTGCAGAAGGCTGCGTTTGTGTGCCAATTTGTTTCATATGTGACAACGGGGGGGTGTTGAAATGGGCAGCGGACGGGATCACGACGCTCCGGACCGGAATGGAAATTTTAAAGGAGAACAGACTGGCTGTAGCATTGTTGTCAGAGAAGCCAGTATTTCAATGCAGCATGTGTCCTTAATCTCTGATGACATATCATGGTCATTTTATGATTTATTACAGAAAATACATTACATATTGGTCCTTTAATGTTTGCTTTTTAAGTAAATACACAACCAAAACCCTCGTGCACTATGTTCCAGTAGGACATACTGAGGATCTCAGTACGCCTGGATCCTTTTGCAATCAGGCCCCACTGTGTGTGTGATAATAGTGCACAGCGTGTTTGATGAACTCACTAGAACGCCCAGGAGTAGCCGTAGCTGTGAGGCTTGAAGTCTTCTTGTCCCATTGAGGCAGTGGTCTGAAACACCTGCATGAACATCATGTGACCCACCATCCCCAGCAGACCTGTGAAGGACAGAGGGAGGAAATATACCAAACTGGTTACTGGTTGTTCTAAGCTGTTATTAAAGTCTGATTCAATTAGCCATCTAAAAAAAACACTGTACCTGCTAGGACTGTGAAGACCGCAGCAAAAGCGTTGAGCAGCTGGCCACAGCGCTGCGTGGAGGGGCACCAGGCCCTGATACACAACTGCACGGACAGCAGCGTGCAACTGATTACCAGCAGACCGACATACATGATCTCCAACGATAGAGACAGCCACATCATTGCTGTGGAGGGAGGAGAAGAGGCTGAGCACAAAGACAGACGAAGGTTTGGATTTTAAACGATCAATGTGAGAGCAAAGTGCCCACGAAAAAAAGCAGGAGGACGTGATGAATACATTTACCTTTTTCAGATTCAGGAGTCAGAGTATAAAACGCTCGACACTTCTCCTCTAGGAATCAAAAGACAAAGGTAAATGTAGTAATAAACTCAAAAAATGTACAATACATTAGCTTTATACCAACATTGTTTTTCTATTTCCAAGAGGAAGTGAATTCAATAATCCTTCAGCCTGTGCATATACAGCAGTATATATTGTACATTTAAATGAACACTGCAATCTAATTACTATGTGAATAAGCAGAAAAGTGTTCGCATGGCCTGAAGTAACCAGATGGGAGATTATGAGATGTGTTTGGTATAAATCTGGAAGGATGGGGCCCGCGGGAAAACTCTTAGCGGCACCACAAAATGAGACTTTGTCAGCGTGTTTTGTCTTTCATTTCACTCATTAATTTCAACATGAAAGTATTTTGTTTTCACCCCCAAAATGTGTTCTTGCCACCACTGCTAGCAGTGCAATTAAAAGAGAAGAAAAAGAAAAAAATAGAGGCAACCTGTTTCTGCAGTCGGTTAAGCTTCTTTGGGGCTTGTTTACCAATGTGTTTACATGACAGCTGCAATAATCAGAGTAACGTATTTGGCACTGAAAGCTTGGAAACAGATGCAAACAGACAAGGCACAAGAAAATGAAGAATACGTTTTCATCAACTTAACACATGCGCAACAATTAGGAAAAAAAAACACTGCAAAATGAGAAAACAACCAATGTCAAGTTGGTGCAAACGTTTTCTTCATTTGCTTGTGTTTTGTTTGATTACACTGTATTTTGGTTATGCTATGCTTTATGTTTTTGCAGCGAGTTTCTGTATTTGGTTGTGTTTTCTCACTTTGTTTTTTTTCTAAATGCTGTGCATGTGTTGTCAGATTGGTCAGTTTGAGGTGACAGTTTGCATAATGTTTAAATGCTTTGAAGTAAACTGATAGGAGATTTGCCTATAAGATTTGTTTGGTGTAAGTCTGGAGGGATGAGGTTTACAAAAAACTCTTATTTTTAAAATTTAAACATAAAAGCTTTTTGTTTTCATCCCCAAAATGTGTTTTTTTTCCCTCCACTGCAAGCGATGCCAATTGAAAAAAAAGAAACCTGTTTCTGCAGTCGGTTAAGCTTCTTTGTGGCTTGTTTACCAAAGTGTTCACATGACAGCTGCATTAATCAGAGTACCGTATTTGGCTCTAAATTACATTGGCCCATAAGCTTAACGCACTGTGACTTAGAAAACAGAAGCAAACAGACAAAGCACAAAGAAATGAGGGAAAACACTGCAAAGTGAGAAAACACAACCAATGTCAAGTTTGTGAAAAAATGCATTCTTTATTTCTTTGTGTTATGCATTGTATCTGGTTGTGTTTCAAGTTTTTGCAGCGTGTTTCTGTATTTGGTTTTCTGAATGCTGTGCGTGTGATGTCGAAATTGATTTTCCCCATTTGCCTTTGTTTTGTCTATTTGCATGTGTTTTTTTAAGCTGCAGTGCATTGAGCTCTCAGGGCCACCGTACTAAATTAATCATTAAGCTACAATACAGTATTCAAGAAAAATAACACATTTTGATAGTCATGAATATTTGAATTACATAATGAATAATCTATTCATTAATACATCAAAGAAGGACATGTATAGCCCTTGTAGCAGCAGGGGCAGATTAGGAGGACTGGTGTTTGCTTTCACCCCTGCCAACCATTACCTATTGATTTATACAATTGACCACATAAGTTGGGTAAAACATTTGGCTGAACTTCAGTATCATTCAAACTCAATCCTTCAAATCAGTTGCAAATCAGCCGCAAATGAGACGGTGAAAAAACCCGGCCGATGTTTGTGAATCCTATTAACCTTTCTCTCTCTGGGTTTCTAATCCATAATTGAGTCATGCTGTTAAAGTCTAAATCTCCACCAGCAGAACACACACTGATGATAATCCTCTTTGGGCTGCAGCACATACCCAAACACACACTCGCTCAGACACACAAATACAAATTAACACACCCGAGGCCTCAATTCATCCCACCACCTTGGATTGCCTCTCCCCTCCTGTGACCTACTTCATTGTCTGTCGCACTAGTGCCACAGTTAGTTCGGTTCACTTCCTGTTTCTGTGCCAATCCTTATCTCACCTTGGGAATATCCTGCACTACACATGACCCGATCAGCACAAATGACCAGGGGCAAGCTTATGAAATCCCTCACGATGATACTGATTGTTTTCTGTAAACATCCTTTTTCAGGGTCACTAGTGACACATCTGGGCTTTTTTAATGTCTGCAACATTGGCTTTTGACCTTCTTGGTGTTTCATTTTCAGCTGATTGAACAGGGGGATTTATTTTCCGTCACGTCTTCACCTTTTCAGACACATTTCCTCCTTTTAGACATGTCATGGAAATCAATAATATGTTCTAAATATGTCATATTTCTCCTCTCTTACCCCATGCTTCTGCGTAGATGTCTTCCTCGCAGATGAGGAACAGGCCAATATGGAAGGCGGGGAAGACGAAGCGGTCGTCCCCCGTCTCCCAGGAGAACTGGACGTCGGAGGAGTGGGAGACGCCGGGAACGGGGATGCAGTTGGTGTGCTTTGTGGCCGTGCAGAGAGGCTTGGGCAACTTCTGGCTCCCCGAGCACCAGTAGGAGGACATGAGGGCCATGCCACCCATGAAGAGAGATATAACCGTCTGGATGAAGGAGAGGCGAGGTGAGCGTATCTGCTGCAGGAACGCCATCACGCAGGGATTAAATGAGGGCTCGGGCTGGTGGAGGATGAGTAGGGATGTGAGACAGATGTGCAAATATTCAAAACATATTCAAAAAGTAACAGCACTGCATGTTAAATGTCTGACAAGGGAATATCTAAATGTAAGTTTTTCAGAGTTAATCTACTTGACTTTAGGTACACCTCCACTCTTGCATGTCACTAAAAATATCCCCAGCTTGTTCTTAGTTTCCAAGGAGAAGCAGCTCTCGGCCCAATTGCCTGAGATGATTAGCGAGGTGTTTGGAAGAGAAGGTTGCGGGGGAGCCGGCGGTTTTTACATGACTAATCACATTTAAAGAATAAAAAGACTGTGACAGAAAATCAGCACACTACCGGTAATTGGTGGCGAAGACAGGCAGCTGAATCAGAGGAAAATAGGTGAAAATTGCTGTCACCATGGAGCCTCTCCAGGAGACAGATGCTCAAACCGGTACCTCTGAGCACTTGACGTCAAGCAGTGAATTCAATTTGAACGAAGGAGAAAAAAAAGCGCTCACCTCCTTCAGCCTCTCTTACTTCGTACTGTGTCCTCAGTTCCCTCATGGAGATGAGTGTGGAAGGTGAAAGAAACATCCGGCCCGGCTCCTCTACCCGTCTGCGCTCCCTTTCACTCTTCATCAGATAGTGGGAGTGACAGAGGACTTTGGCAGTCACGCTGACCTCTGTGAGCGGAGTGACTGTCAGTCTTTATGATCCAACCCCAGCGGTCAGACACAACTGTGAACGTATCACACACACACACACACACACACACACACACACTCCTCTTCTCTAATCCATCCGTATAAATCCAAACCAGACAACTCTGTTCCATCTGTTTTCATTATGATTCCTAGGCTCATTTTTGATCTATTTCATTCATCTCTCCTCCTCTTATCTGCCCCCTCTTCCAATGCTGTTCTGTAAAAGCATGCAGCACTCACTGATGTTTTGATGTGGAAATCAACCTGACCTTGAAATGGTGAATAAATATGTCAGATACACATTATTACTTGGACAATAGTGCTTTGCAATACCATATGCATACCTCAAATTTCAGTGCCAACTATTTGAATCTGAAGTGGTGACTCCACAAGAGGGGGCTCCAAAGGTGGGTTATTTAATAACTGCAGTCATCTGCAATCACTTCATTCCAAAGGTTTGCTGTTTAACACTGTTACCTTTATAAAATTATATTATATATTGTTACTTATATTTTTGCATACAATTGAACTGAACATTTTTAGGTTGGTTTGGTCAAGATTGTAAGCATACTACACTGAGTAGCTGAACATTTCAACCACTCATCCATTACGTTCAGCTCACTAAACTATTCATGCATTGACATTACTTTGTATTTTACCACTTCTCCAATCATTTTAGCTATTTCAACCGTTTTCCTATTTCTTTTAGTTTCAGATGTTTATGCATTACGTGTTGGGTATGTCACCATTTCTCCAATAGTTTTAGCAATTTGAACCATTTATCCATTACTTTTCCTATTATTTTCTAGCTAACTATAAATTGTTTATACATTACCTTTATCTATTTCAACCATTTAGTTATTACTTTTAGTTAGGTATTTCAACCGTTGATGCATTACGCTACTTCTTAGGTATTTCACCATTTCTCCTTTACTTTTAGCTATTCACCATTTAGCCATTACCTTTCTATATATTTCAATAATAGCTATCCATTATTTTTGAGCGCAAACCCTTTTAACCTTTTATACTTTTAGCTATTTCCCTTTTTGGGTGTTTCATCATTTTTCCAATAATTTTAACTATTTGCACCATTTATCAATTACTTTTAGCTATCTATTTCAACTGTTTAACCAATACTTTTAGCTAACGGTAGCTATTTCAATTGTCTAGCCATAAGTTTTAGCTAGCTATTTAAATTGTTTAACCATTGCTTTTGGCTAACTATTTCAATTGTTTAGCTATTAGCTTTAACTAGCTATTTCAATTGTTTAGCCATTACTTTTAGCTAGCTATTTCAACAATTTATCCATTAATATTAGCTAACTATTTTGACCATTTAATCTATCCATTACTTTTAGTTGGCTACCTATCTATTTCAATATATATATATATATTTAACCAGTGCCCCTGGTTGGGAATCACACCGTCCTACTGTAAGCCATTGCAGCAGAAAACATTAAATCTTGGTTCATAACATGGAGCCAACAGCAGTTTCATTTAGGACAAAGAAAAACCTGAGCTAATGCACAACTTTACACCCGATCATACTAAATGCCACTGTGATGCTTAAAATTTTGAAAATCTGCTTTCTCCTTTAATGACAATTGCATTTTTACACCTATTTCAACTTTTACCTAAGCTAAACCTGACATTTTGGTTTTCTATTTTTACATTGAAGCTGCTCTAGTTCCTTTAAGTCAAATTCTTCACAGTGCGACACCTTTTTCAGACACAGATTGACAGAATTGACGTGGTACAACAGTTTCTAGACTCAAGAGAGTGCACCCATAACCCGTCATCTAAAGACAGTCTGGAGGAGTCTGAATGTGGTTATGCACTCAAACTGAAAAGGCGAGAGGAAGAAACGAGTGAGAGAGACAGAAATAGAGACGGAGATAGCTTGTGTGCATATGTGCCATAGAGAGATGATTGAGAATACATGTGAAAAAAAAAAGAGTTTGGTAAAATTGGGAAAGAAATCAGGGCAGAATATTGTGTATAATGAAACTGAAACACGGGGTTTCATCAGAGCAACGAAAAATAACTTTCAGAAATAAGAAGAGCGTACTTGAAGCATTTTTTAAGTGTATTCATAATTCATATACATATTGACAGGTTTCTAATACAGCATGGTTTGATAGTGTAACTGTCTTCTCAGCTTGACTTCTTTTTTTTTTTTTTTACAAGAATAACAATAAAAAATGATAAAGACAACACCATGTACGACTCACTTTTAAATTTTATGGCAATGCTTCTTTTGAATGGATTTTGCATCTCCCGATTAAATCGCTGCTGCTGTCGCTCAAGAATGAAACCATTCAGAAGTACTTGGTAAGGCTCGCTCCCCCATTGGTCAGTACGGTTGGCCAATCGCAGCCGCTCATATGACATCCTCTCCAAAGTTTCCAGTTCCAAAAAAATGTTTTCAGCGCTGTAACGACCTGTCAGTCAAACGTAAACTTCCTATGTAGAACGTAAGTGCACCCAGTACACAGTTCCACGACGATGAAAACTCTTCAGCGTCCCGTTCATCTTCTTCCTGTCAGCACGGTTAAAGATGTCGGACACGCATTAGTCCATAGTGTTATCTCCTCCTCTTACAAGGCTCGGTCCTTCTCTTTGCACGTTACGAACATTTGTACTTGAAAAATAAGATTGTGTCCATCGGATTCTTCATGAATACTATCTGTACCGTAAAAACCCCAGTGATGAAAAATAAGAACACTTTTCAAAAGGACCAAAAATGGAATCAAAGACCCAGATATCGGCATTTTTTTTTAGTTTCTCACACACGCGCGCACGCACACACTCACACTCATTTCTCACTCATACACGTGACTTTTGAAAGGCAACAGATGTCCGTTCTCCAAGGCAATAATGTCTTTGTGGCAAACTCGACCCTGACATTCCAGACATCACTCTGGCTCCTCCCTCTCCAGGAATGAAAAAAAAATTAATCCAATTTCATGTGTTGACTGAATATAAAGTGAGATACATCCATTTCATTTTCATGAGTAAATACTGATGAGGATACAAAATAATAATGAGGACTAAAATAATAATTGTGGTCATCCTAATATCATAAAGACAAAATACTACTTGTGAGAGGATACAAAATTCTCTCCTTTTCTTTTCTGGGTGTGACACCCAACTTGCTCCCGATACGCCTCTTCAAAGAAACATAAAAAAACAAAACACCTAAAAAAAAGAAAAAAGGTAAATGATAATACAGACGATGATAAACAGTTTGAGGGTGTTTGATAAAAAATCAAAGTGAGCCTAGAGAGGAAGTTTATTTCTTTTGTTCTCTACAGAAAAGTTCCTCCATCAGTCTCATTTTATTCCGCTTCGATCTCTGTAGTTTTTTTTTTCTTTTACTTGTAGCTCCGTTCCTCTATGTTGCATGTCCATGTTTTTTTCTTTTTCTGCTTTTAAGTAAAGAGCAACGATTCTCTTAGAAAAAAAAAAAAAAGGTTTCTTTTCTCCATTGTCTTTAAATGTAAATAATGCTGATTCCCGGTGAGAAATTGTACATTCCCTTTTGTTGTTCTCTGTCACAGATGCCAGTCCTGTCCTTTCACATTTCGGGCTGCTTCGCAAACAAAAGTCTCATTTGTCAGTCTTCTATTGTCCAAAGTAACCTTGGAAAGGGAACACAGACAACTTGAGGTTAGTATCATCACCAAGGGCCGACGCATTTTGATACAAAGAATGAAATGCTTTCCCAATAAGCACAGTTTCTTTAATGGAGACGACCTCTGGGCGAAGTCTTTTGAATTGGACCAATAGGCAGATAATCACAGGTTTTATTGCCAAACAGTCCTTTACTGATTATCTGAAACAATGGAAGACTCCACATTATTTAAATGTGTTTGCGCAAATTGAGGCATGCACCCAAATCTCTCTTTTGTTTTTAATCCAATGAATTTGTATCAAGAATTACCACCTCGTGGTTGTATGCCTTTGTCAACCAGTCAAGTTGCAGTTTACATCCATGTCTGTTCAAACTATTATCACTACATCATTTTATCCTGTTAGACATTTGTGTGAAATTGTCATAATCATTAGTATATAAATTTGTGAGCTATGGCCAAAAATGTGTTTTGTAAGGTCAAACCCTCACAAGTACTGCATGTAGCATAGAAAAATATGCTTAAATCATAACATAGCAAACTGCAGCCCAACAGGCAACAACAGCTGTCAGTGTGTCAGTGTGCTGACTTGACTAAGACTTGGCCCAAACTGCATGTGATTATCATAAAGTGGGCATGTCTGTAAAGGGGAGACTCGTGGGTACCCATAGAACCCGTTTCCATTCACATATCTTGAGGTCAGAGGTCAAGGGACCCCTTTGAAAATGGCAATGCCAGTTTTTCCTTGCGCAAGTTTGGAGCGTTATTTAACCTCCTTCGTGACAAGCTAGTATTACATAGTTGGTAACAATGGATTCCTTAGGTTTTCTAGTTTCATATGATATCAGTATCTTCGCTCTAGCTTTAAAACGTACAGCGTTCAACGAATTTGCGCTAACGCATTGTTATAAGGTGAACTTTGACCTACCGAAAACAGAATGTCGTCCACGCAAAGGCATAAAATGTATTTCAATCGAAAATTTTCATTTCTAACAGATCAAAAGGAATATATTTGCGCAAAAAACATGATGAAGTAAAGAGGAAAAGTAGCAAAATCCTTAGCCTACCATCAGCATTCTGTAATCTAACTAAAAGAGAATGAAAAGGAGCTATGTGGTGTGTCTTTAGTTTCCATGAGGACGAACTGATTGAAAGTGAGGGGGAGGCAGTGAAAGGAAGTGACAGGCAGCAGTGCAGCCACTAAGGTGAGGTGAGGAGGAGTGTGAGAGCAGGAGGATTTTTTTTTCTCTAAGAACCAGCCAACAAAGAGTCGAGCAGCTATTGTACTGCAGTGTGAAATTAAATTGACTGAATAGAAAAAGGTATAAACAGCCCTGAGGCAACAAATCAGTGCCCATTCGCTGTAGGTCCATTAATGAGAAACCAGTCTCCAGCCCGCCCAAATAATGTTTCTCAGATTAAAATGTAATTGTGGTGATCGAACCCGTTGGGCGGTGAGGTTTTATACTAGAGAACAGCATTACATTACATGTTAACACCCAATGAGGGAAGTTGTGTTTTCCAGTCTATATGATTTTATATGGATGCACCCTGATGGCGCACTAGTTCACGCTTTGAAAAACATTCCCATCCCAATTTCTTTGAAAGTAAGTTAGTTTCAATTGTTCAGCTAGTATTGGCCATGTTTCATGCTGTCCGGAGACGAAGACGAGCATTTGCACATTATTGGAATATCTTGGAAGATGCCGGCAGCAGAAACAGCTGATGGGTCTCACATGACTGATTGATTAAATAATTGCTAAGTCAGAATTTATTCTGCAAAGGCGTTTCCATAATCCATTTAGTTGCATCAACGCTTTTACAACAACAATAATACGTGAATGGAAACACGGCTTATGACGCATGCTGATAACACACACAAACACATACAACAGAGTCTAAACTCACAGCTCCCAGACTCCGGTGTCTCTTCTTCTTCTGCGTTTCTCTCAGCCTCTCTCTGACTGCTCCAGGTACACTGACTTTGCTGGCCGGATGCTCTGGGTAAACTGAGTGAAGGAGAGATGAGATGAGAGAGAGAAAATTGTCGGCGTTAGAGGAAGAGATTGAAAGAAACTATGAAAGAACAGTGATTGGGTGGTGAGGAACTAGAGAGAGGATTTTCACTGAATCACACAAAACGAAGACCAACCTCTCCTTCTTTACCTTGTGCTTCGGACACCGCAGTGAGAAGTTATCTTCATTCAGAGAGCAATCTGGAAGGGGGACAGAGAGGGGTACACACAGAGCTCTTATAGTAAAACAATGTAACTTAAGTAGTGACTTATTTTTATGCTGCTATTACTGTTTTTATTACTGCTTTTATTTTCATGTTTAACTACACCTGCAAAATGTCATTGTACCCGAGTATAATGACAATAAATCTGATTCTGGGATTTGTGATTTAAACGGCACAAACATTCATTACTGGGAAATTTGCATTAACTCACTTTTTACAGTGTGCCTGTATTTAATGCATCCACTCACCTGCTTCAATAGCGCACAGGTAGTGGTAGCGAAGTGTACAGCCTTTACTGTAGCAGCCCAGGGTTGAGCCGACCATCTCACAGTACGAGCAGCACTGAGCAGAGACAGACAGAACAGCAGAGAGGAAATCAATAAACACATAACACTATTAATAATATACTGTAGAGCATTTGTTGTGTCTTTTAAACAGCAACACCAGAAATAAGTTATAAAGCTGAAATATCCCAGAACAAAACAGATACAGAGGACACTCACTGTTTCTCTGGCGCCATCTAGTGCCTCCTGCAGGCCGTACAGTCTCCCGTTGACGAGATACACTCCACTGGTCCACACTATGCAGCCTTCGTGGACCCACAGCTCCTCCGGGTCCATGGGCATCTGAGGCAGCTGGGCGAGTTGTGCCAAGGGTCCCAGGGAGTCCAGGGCGGGTGGAGGGGGCTGGAAGGGCAGGGACGCCTTACTGTTGGATGGCACCATCCTGGGGGAATCCTCGCTGGATTTGTGCCTCCTTTTAAAACGGGGGTGTGAGGTCAGCTTTCTGTGTTGAGGTCGCTGTTGAGCTTCGTCTGTCGGCGGCTGCGGCGGCTGTTGCTGCTGCTGCTGCTGCTGCTGATGCTGCTGCAGCTGCAGCTGTTGCTGGATTTGCGGCTGCTGCTTGTTAATCTCGAGGTCTGGCTCTCTCTTGAGCTTAGGAATAGGCCGGATATCTAGATTCATGTCCCAGGTTAGAGAGGTTGTTTTACTGGTGTAAGAGGAAGAGGAAGAGGAGCAGGAGGAGGAAGAGGAGGCGGTGTTAATGAACTTGCCAGTCATGTGCATCATCATTTCCTCTCTACCAGCTGTGGGGGCAGTCCTGACTGTAGCGGGGAGAGGTATTGGGTTTGAATCTAGGCTGATGGCGTAGTCACTCTCAGCTGGGGGCTTGGTAAACTGAGCATCTTGTGTTTGTGTGTCTTGGATGGAGCCCAAAGCATTTGAGCTCATGTCTGGATTTGGTCCTGTTTTGTTTGTGCCTGCGGTCGCTTGACATTGTCGGACCTGGGGCTGGTTCTTGGGGAGCTTTGCGGCGTATTCAGCTGGATAAAAAGGCCCGTAGAGATCCCCGAGGTGTTTGTAATTTGCCCATTTCTGACACAGGCAGCAGAGCAGGCGGCCAGAGTGATTGGTCTCTGTAATCACGGGGCCTGAAACAACATAGCCAGATGAAGGGAGCGCTTTTCCCGACTGTAGTGTAGTCTCCACCTCGTCTGTCTCCCTTTTCTCTGATTCTCTGTCTCGCTTAGATAACTGGGAGGAAAGAGCTGAGGTCAGGAGAGAATCAATTCCACTCCCGCCTGCTTTCCCTCCGACGGCACTACGCTCTCCTTTCATCTTCTCCTCCTCGGCGTTTACAATGGTGCACACTGCCCCAATCTCTGGCACTTTGTTCTCAACATGTATGTGCGGAACAAACGGGCCCTTTCTATTTGTATCCACAAATACTCTATTAGTGCCAGGGCTCCCTCCTGCCCCTAAAGGTGTATCTGGGTCGTCTTTGGCCAGCGGTGGTGCCGTTGGTGCTGCTCCCCTCCTTCTCCTCCTCTGTCGCCCTCTTGCTTCTAGTGACCCATCTTCAGCTTTCACACCTCTGCGTCTCCTTCGCACGGGTTTGACCTCGATCTCTGGCTGTGTGTCCTCGCTCTCGACATCCACTTTCACTATCTGTGTTAAAATGGGTGGGGTCAGTGGGGGAGTGCTTTTATTGTCCGTTAGAGGGGGTTCTGCAGGGGGTGGCGTGCTGCTGGTAGTCTGCTCCAACGGTGGGGTTGTGGCACCGCCTGTACCTGGAGTGGTTGGGGCAGAAGCAGTCGGAGTTGTGCTCTGGCCCTGGGCTTGAGGCTGGCCCTGCCCCGGTGTTTGGGCTTGGCCCGCGGCCCGTTTTTGTTTATTCACACTCCCTACGGGCCTGCCCTTCTTCTTGCCAGATGGGAAATAGCCTTTGGGCACAGAACTGTCATGTAGCTTAGAATCTTGTGGCGACAAACTGGACCTACTGGAGGACATCTGATGTTGCCTATTCAGCATGTGTCCTTGACCCTGACTATGGTGGGGCGGGGTGGTTCCATAGTAGTCACTGCCAGGATAATCATCAAATCCAATGCCAGATTCTTGAAGTTTCTGTCGAAGGAGGTTAGCAGCAGACTGCTCTCCTCTTCTTGTCTCGAGCTGCTGGTAAGTGTTGGTGAAATGTTGAATGTCTGACAGGGCGGATGACGACGGCGGCGGGGAGCCCTGGACCGGGCGTGGAAGAGGTGGAGGAGGGGGTAAAGGTCCAAGCAAAGCGAAATCCTCCTTGTCGCCGGATGCCGACGCCACAGCAGGTCCTAATCCAAAGTCAAAGTCTTGTTTTATGGTTTGGGACGTCTGATGGGGATCACACGGGTAGGCAGACGGTGGTAAAGGCCCAGTCTCATCAACTCCTCTGAAGGAAATCATGTCGTTTAATGAGTGACTTTCATCCATGTAACTATCATCCCCTCCTGTAACCCTAGGGAAATGTGCCAAGTCTTGGTCCTGTGAATCACTAAACGGTGGTATTTCAGAGTGAGAAAAGCCTGGGTAATGATTTGATTCATCATCAACATGGCCTGCTGGCTTTTTAATATTTGGCGTGATTTTCTGCACTATTGCCTCCAGTTTCAAACCTCGTCCTTTCCTGGGGGGCAAAGCCTTGGTGTTACCACTTGCTGGAGATAGAGGTTGTGTATAGGTACTATCTCCGGGCAGAGGGGAGGAGAGCCTGGGACATGGAATATCTGAACTGGATGAGTCATCTTCATTGTGATGGCTAGACTCGGACTGAGCTCCAGGGGAGTGATGGGAATTTGTGGCAGCCCTCTGCTGAGACGCATCCTGGAGTTGCCTTTTGGCGGGAATGGGAGAGATAAAAGAACGAACTCTCCGTCGCAATATCAGCGGATTTGTGTCTCCAGAACCCCCGGCTTTAGTCTGACGCTGCACCTGTGGCTGAGTGGAGTTCATGTCGGCGGGAGGCTTAGTGGAGCTGGGTGGAGGAGGCGGGCAGGGATGTTTGGCTTCCTCTGTGGCTCCTCTGGAGACCTCGGGTTCAGCAGCATTTTGGCCGTGAGTCATTTGTGGAGGAACAGGGACGTGTGCAGCGACAGGAGCAGGAGGAGGGGGAGGAGGAGGAGGAGGAGGTGGAGGAGGCGGTTGTGTTCTGTAAAAGGAGTCTCCTTCCAGGATTCTAGCGCTTTCTCTTCCAGAGTGTGTCGACTCCCACATTTTCAAATCAAAAAAAAGCGCTTTGATGATGGATCGAGGTTTTGGTCGGGTGTTGTTCACCGGGCATGTCAGTTTGTGACATTATCCTCGGTCTCTGCTCTGATTGGCTGACCTTGTGTCTTCCTGGAGAAAAACCAGGCTGCATCATCATCTCCTTTGACGGCCTGTTCATTGCTTTTACCCAGTCATTCATGTCATGGGGGTGATGAGGGGGGCCACGAGGGTGAGGGTGCATTTGAAGCTTATTTGAGGATTGAGTCTGGGGGGACAGATTGTGGTACGGGTGGTGGGAGGGAAAATGGGGGTTACTGCGTGGCATCATATTCCCTTCTCTTGTATCTCCAAATCGATATCCAGGAAAACTGCTGCCACTGCCAGTTGATAAATCAACGCCATGGAGATAGGACTGATGCCTCGATGGTGAAGATAAAGGGTTAGAGCTCAGAGGATGGGAAGGCAAGGGTGTAATATCAACATTACCTCGCCTATAGGGGTCAGCATTCATCACAACAGATGAATGAACAGCCTTGGAATGATACTCCATATCAGCCTCATTAGCCCCACCACCGCCGTGATGATCAGTTTGTAAATGTGCAGCGTCTGAGCCGGCCTCTTTTGATGCCGTTTCCATTTTCACCACTTGTTTCTCTCCGATATCCTTTTTACTCAGATCATTGGCTGCTGCTGGAGAGGAAAATGGCTGTTGAATCACAGAGGCTCCACTCTGACTTTTCTCCCGCTCTCTCTCTCTGTCACTTTCCCTGTCCCTCTCTGGTGTGCTGCGTCGGTTTGGCGACACATCACAGATGACGGAGCGGCGCTCTGATGGGGCTAATATGGAGCCTGATGATTTTTGAGACTCGATCGGACCGATGCTGCCCATTAGCGGCTCTAGCTCCTGCAAAAGGAGCTCCTGCACAGCAGAGGACGGAGTGGACACGTTAGATAAGGCTTTTCTCTGTGGTAGAGAATAGTCAGCTAAGTTTATGTGTTTCGTTGGGGGCTGCTGAGACTCTGCAGCCTGTGTTAAATGGCTCTGAGACACACCCACTTCAGATTTCTCAGCATTTTGCAATATCTTAGTAATGGCCACTTCCGACTTCACATCTGTGGTAAAACCAGGCTCACTTCCATGCCTCTGGCTTGGATGTGGGTGCTTTCCAGAGCTACCCATTTGTCCAGAATGAGCCGAGGCCTCAGTTATGCCATACGGGTGTCTGCTTTGAAACTGTTGTTGAACTTGGAGATGGGCAGGAAACGCCTGCTCTGGTCTGCCATAACGTCTATCTAAATTGTAACCTTGAAGAACCTCTTGTAAAAGGCTTGGAAATTGCTGTGAATTATCCTCGTGACCTTTAGCTCCTTGCCCTCTCTTTACCAAAGCCTCTGCTACAGAGCCAACATCTTTTGGATGCACAGGGACATAACCAGCTTGTGATTGTTGGTACCCTAAATATCTGGAATTTGATTCCATCACGCCCGCTGGGCCAGCCCTCCCTCTGTTTTTCATTGACAAATCTGAACCATATGTTGATTCTGGGTAGCCATATTTATGTGGTCCAGACTGGGGAGGATTTTGAGGCCGTCCAAAATTTGATTTCTGGTGAAGGGAGGAATATATACTCAGATCTACACCTTCCTCCCCATTATGGCTGCTCGACTCTCTTAAGAACGAGTGTTTCTCTTCTATACAGTTGCCTTGGGGATGCTTGCTTTTTTCAGCGTGACTTCCATCAGACCGAGCTGAAACAATAACACCAACACTACTGGCACTCTGGTGTTCCTCTGACGTGTGCTTTTCTCCCCTCTCGTTATTGTGTAATCTGGATGCAGTGTGCAGCCTGTTTTCTTTGTCCTGACAATTTTGTGAATTGACTTCTCCACCTCGCTGCATTTGGCTACTGCCTTTCCCCATTCTGTCAACTGGGCCTTCATTTTCATTTTTGATGACTTCATTTTTTATTTCTGTCGCCCTCCTATGGCCGCCTCTGTGGTCATTATATGTTAGACCCGGCTCCAAGACACAATTTGGCTGTGGAGGAGGAATACTGGAGGAGGTGGATGAGGGGGATGAGGAAACTGGAGGTGTTGAATGTGAAGTTGGGCCAAAGGATGGAGATGATGATGAAGAGGGAACGTGAGTTTTTGTTTCAGAAACATTTGGTTCTTTTGATGGTGAATCGGAGGCGACTGTTTTAACAGCTGATGTTTGCCCAGTCTGTGTTTGACTCTGAGAGGGAGGGTGGTAGCCAGTTGGTTCAGATCCACTGCTCGCGCCGCTCATCTGCCTCACTCTCCCATGTTCCCCCTCAGAAAACTGCTCCTCGCGCTCCACCTTGGTCCCTGATGAGCCTCCAACTGACATCAACGAGGAGTCTTCATCAGCGCCAGCATCTAAGCTGGCACCATCACCTATCCCCAGTGCACTTCCATCTTTAACCGTGCTAGTGCTCGAGGCTGCGCTTGCATTTCGACTCCTTGGTTGTGATGGGGGCACGCCGTGCGTTGCCTGTTGCATCTGCCCCACGTCTTTCCCCTTCTTCTGTGAAAGCACTGAGTCGGTGAGGAGCATGTGTTGAACTGTGTTTGGTAAATTGGCTACTTGTGAGCTCAAGGCATTGAGACTATTCAGGCCAGCATCCTGCATTTTGTCAAGTGGAGAGGATGAATAAATAGAGGAGCCTTCCTCTCGGGATCCCATTCCCGTGCCTAGACCCAATTTGTTGCGGCCTGTTGGAGGAAGACTGCTCCCTCCGACTGCACTCATGCTGTGAGCTTTGTGACTGCCACTGCTACCACAACTACTGATGCTGCTATTTGAGTTGGGCGTGGGACTTAACTGTGGCATGGTCTGCAGTAATCTACCTTGACCATGACTGCTACGGGGGTTTGATGTAGGAGGATGTGAGGGACCGTGACCTGAGGGGTTTCCATGTACCTCTGAGACGCCCATCAAAGGGGAAGGAGAGGAGCTACAACTGGGGGAATGCACTGCAGAGGCAGCTGGCGAGGGGTTGGATATCGGGCTAAAGTTTTGGTTAATTTGGGTTTGTTGCGCATTGGGATGCATCGGGGATTTGGCTATTTCTTGAGATGCTGCTTGAGGTATACTGGGATTGGAGGCTTGGTGATGTTTAGCATATACAGAGCCTGGAGACGGGCCCTGGTGCTGCATCTTGAGAGAGTTGTCATAACCTACCCCTAAATTGTGCTGCGAGTTGCGATGCTGTAGTGTGGCTTGCTTGTGGAGTGAAAGTGTCTGTGGGGAATATCCGGGATAATTCGAAGCGTGGTAACTCTGTTGAACATTCTCCATTGGCCCCACATTGTTAGCAGCAACTGAACTGGAGATTGAGTTTGAAACGGAGTTGACACTGGGAGAACTGTTGACTTTGGGATCGAACCCCGCGCTAGCAGCCCCATCGAGATATCTCTGCGGAGGGGGGCTGTACATTCCTGACGACCCCGTGGATGCTCCACCCTGCGGGGAGTAGTGTGGGTACTGAGGGGTCATTCTGTGCCCGGAGTGTGGATAGCTCCTATGCTGTTGTCCATGGTGGACAGCCGGGAAGGTTTGTCCAAGCTGGCGGTGCTGCATCTGAGAACCCGGCACTGACTGCATTGCAGCATTCTGACTCATATTGTACTGATGAGAAGGAGAGAACGCTCCGGCACCAGCACCTCCACCTGAACCGGCACTGGAGCCATAGTCTACTGGATATGGTGACATCAGGCCAGATGCTGGTGCGGAGCCAGATCCTGCGTGCCGGTACTGGTGAGGTATATGTCCATCGATGTTAGGGTACCCAAATCCTGCCCCATAAGCCATGCCCCCTCTTCTGTGCCTGTCCTTTCCACCCATTGAAAAATAATAATCCATGGCGTCCTTCCTGTAAGGGTTGTTAGCGTTGGCGCTGTGAATGTTACCCTGTGTTGGCGGCGCCTCCACAGCCCCTCTGTTTCTCGCACTGTAAGCAAGTATGTGGCTGGCCTGACTGGGGTGGTGATGGCCTCTGTGCAGGCTCTGCTGTTGCATCCCAGCATAATCATCTGTCATCCTCGGGGAGATCTGGGGGTCCGCTGGCTGAGGGGGATACGGAGTTCCCCCTCCAGCCCTCCCACTGAACCCCGGGGGGAGGGAAGGGGGAACTGGGCTGTTTGAAAAATTCTGCATTGTTTTCCCAAATTTGGATTAAAAACGGAAAAAGCTGTCAGCGTCTATACCAGGGAATGCTTCTGATCAGAAACTGGAAGGCTTACGGCAGTAACCATAAATGACAAAGCAAAGAGAGTCTATGGCCTGGCAGTAAAACAAGCAAATGCTTTGAAAAACCAAAAGAGTTCAAGCTGAGGAATACATATCGCAGATGTTATAATCACTTGTTTTTGTAGCAGAAAGCGGGTAGGGAGGTTGAACAGGCGATGATTTTATATATATATATGAAAAGGCCAAATGGTAAAAGTCTTCAATGTGATGATGGTGTGGTTGTTTTCACTTTTTTTCAAAAATAAAAAAAGGTTCACTTTACAGCTGGGTCTTAAAAAATGGAATTTTCCACAACAAAAAAACGAATGTAGTGAAGCAGGTTTCTACTGCAGAAAAATACAAGATTAAAACTGTGCAGTCATTCCCATGAAGCTGAAGCAGTTTGGCACTGAGCAGGCAATGACACACCACCATGTGAGATGTTGAACCTCAAATGTCTTTACATGTATACGCTCCGCTATATTAACAACAGCTCAAGCAAACAGAGCTATGTTAGGATTGAATTGTGGTCCAATAGCATCTTCAAAATCAAAAACAACTCAATAGAACCATTGAGAATGTGTTGCGTCACGACAATCCTTCAGTTCATCAATATGTTTGCCAGGACCTGACTCACACCTGTGTGAGACCAAAGCTGCAGTAAGTTGAATCAAGAGGTCTGAGTACCGACCCTCACTAAACACTCCCAGAGGCAAACACTCCATTGATATTCTCTTCAGCTCTTGGATGCAGAGTGTGATACTTTTTGAGATGTTCTTTGTCTTGGTCATTCCCTTTCAAATACTGTTTACTTTTAGTTTTTTTTTTTGCTATGGCATGCATTCATTCGGACTGTAGAAGTCTTTGGTCCCTATTTAGTAAGTGTTCTTTCCTCTGTGTTCAGATTCTTCTTGGTGGCTCTCCTGTATCTTCAGCGTGTTGCTGTCTTACCTTTGTTTCTTCCTGTCAATCATCATTTAATTCTACCTAGTTCCATGGCAACAATTTTCCAAAAGGAGGGTAATCCATTTATTCCACTTCAAGTTCCATCAATTCAAGCTCCTGTTTTCTCTTCAGTATTTCCATGCAGATAAGTTCATTTTCCAGGAGCTGCTGACCAGAATCCTTCGCAACTCTGCAAAAACAAAAGATGAATCAAAAAAAGTTAGCACGCAAAAATGAAAAAGGCACAATTTATTTACTATTCCTTGTGCTATAGCTGTGTTGTTGTACAACTAAAAAGCCCCTTTGGCTTAGTTTAATATTCTGTTTAAGTATTTTTATTCAACAATTCAGTTGTAAATTACAACATATTTATCAATGCAACTACAAAAATAATGAAATTAGTTTTAAGCATTTGCACTGAAAAGGCTCAGTGCTGATCTATGATGATAAATTACAGATTACATCATCATCTCCCATAAGTGGACTTATTTTTACCACTAAATTCACACAGGTCCATCACAAATATACCCATCAAATCAACAATATTAACTTCCTTGTAGCACGCACTTGTCCGTTCAGCTTAAAAAGGCTTGCTGGCCTCATATCACACCCCTGTTTTAATATGCACTGGGAGTACAGCCTTTTTACTGTGGTTGGAGCTTTAACAATACATGCCTAAGCTGTCTCTCCTGACTGATAACAAACAGGGTTGGTGGATAGAAAAGTGGGTTAGCGGCAGCATGCAATTAAGGCAACAAACAGACAAGGTCACAAACACGACTTCACATGTAAACAAACAACCCAGCGGAGCCAAGACAGAAGCTCCCACCTCTTTAAAATGAGACTGAATACCATTAACGTTAGTGTATTTAACTTGTTTTAACAGGCTTTAATGGTTATGGGTGATAATTAAAAGGCATGACGCCATCTTTATGAGGTCGGTGCCCATAATTGCCATGTGTGACACTAGCCTCTTTTGTACACTGTAAAATGGCTAATGGCCCTAACACATAACTTTAGTTGACTTTTGTTACCAGACAATAACAAGCCCTCACTGTTTATATGAGTGCAACTATTAGTCTATGGGTAAACTAGTGTTAATTGTGAACCTATCTTCAATGATGTAATGCTTTTTCACCACAGAGAGAGTGGTGAGCAGTTGAATGACCATGGGGGAAAAAAACAGGACCAGGAGGTCTACATAAACAAACTACAGTCATATCTTGTACATCTCAACATGTAAATCCAGAGGACAGATGGTAATTTTGTAATGGGTTATGTATGAATAATTGTGATGTGTTTTGTTTTTTGTCTGATGGGTCTTACTTGTCTGTCTGTCTATGGTAATAGCAGGTCTATTGTATGTGTACTTTTTCTCAAACTGAGCTGCCTATGGATGCAAAATGATTTTCAGTGCAAACGGACAATAAAGTTGTATCGTATCTATTTTGAGTCAAACATACTATGCATATAGCTCTATGTTCAAATGTCACAACTAAAGGGATCACAGCTAGTGGGTTGATGCAGTGTCAAATTGTAAAAAGTTAGAAAGACATAGCTCTCCACGAGCTTCTTTTGTACACTGTAAAATGGCTAATACAATGGCCCTAACACAACTTTAGGTGACTTTTGTTACCAGACAATAACAAGCCCTCACTGTTTATGAGTGCAACTATTAGTCTATGGGTAACTAGTGTTAATTGTCTTAATTAATCTTCACTAATGTAATGCTTTTTCACCACATAGAGAGTGATGAGCAGTTGAATGACCATGGGAATAAAAACAGGACCAGGAGGGCTACATAAAGTCATATCTTGTACATCTATTTGAGTCAAACTATACTATGCATATAGCTCTATGTTCAAGTGTCACAACTAAAGGGGTCAAAGCTAGTGGGGTGATGCAGTGTCAAATGTAAAAAGTTAGAAAGACATTATAGCTCTCAACGAGCCTCTTTTGTACACTGTAAAATAGCTAATGGCCTTAACATAACTTTAGGTGACTTTTGTTTTATGAGTGCAACTATTAGTCTATGGGTAACTAGTGTTAAATGTGAACCTATCTTCACTAATGTAATGTTTTTTCTATGAGTGCAACTATTGGTCTTTGGGTAACTAGTGTTAATTGTCAGTGTGAACCTAATGTAATGCTTTTTCACCACAGAGAAAGTGATGAGCAGTTGAAAGACCATGGGGAAAAAACAGGACCAGGAGGTCCTACATAAACAAACTAGTCATATCTTATATATATATCTATTTTGAGTCAAACTATACTGCATCTAGCTCTATGTTTCAAGTGTCACAGCTAAAGGGTTAGTGGGTGATGCAGTGTCAAATTGTAAAAAGTTGGAAAGACATTATAGCTCTCTACGAGCCTCTTTTGTACACTGTAAAATGGCTAATGGCCCTAACATAACTTTAGGTGACTTTTGTTTTATGAGTGCAACTATTAGTCTATGTCTTAATTAATCTTCACTAATGTAATGCTTTTTCACCACAGAGAGAGTGATGAGCAGTTGAATAACCATGGGGAAAAACAGGACCAGGAGGGCTACATAAACAAACTATAGTCATATCTTATATATATCTATTTTGAGTCAAACTATACTGCATATAGCTCCATGTTCAAGTGTCACAACTAAAGGGTTAGTGGGTGATGCAGTGTCAAATTGTAAAAAGTTGGAAAGACATTATAGATCTCCACGAGCCTCTTTTGTACACTGTAAAATGGCTAATGGCCCTAACACAACTTTAGGTGACTTGTTTTATGAGTGCAACTATTAGTCTATGGGTAACTAGTGTTAAATGTCTTAATTAATCTTCACTAATGTAATGCCTTTTCACCACAGAGAGAGTGGTGAGCAGTTGAATGACCATGGGAATAAAAAAACAGGACCAGGAAGTCCTACATAAACAAACCAGTCATATCTTATATATATCTATTATGAGTCAAACTATACTGCATATAGCTCCATGTTTCAAGTGTCACAACTAAAGGGTTAGTGGGTGATGCAGTGTCAAATTGTAAAAAGTTGGAAAGACATTATAGATCTCCACGAGCCTCTTTTGTACACTGTAAAATGGCTAATGGCCCTAACATAACTTTAGGTGACTTTTGTTTTATGAGTGCAACTATTAGTCTATGTCTTAATTAATCTTCACTAATGTAATGCTTTTTCACCACAGAGAGAGTGATGAGCAGTTGAATAACCATGGGGAAAAACAGGACCAGGAGGGCTACATAAACAAACTATAGTCATATCTTATATATATCTATTTTGAGTCAAACTATACTGCATATAGCTCCATGTTCAAGTGTCACAACTAAAGGGTTAGTGGGTGATGCAGTGTCAAATTGTAAAAAGTTGGAAAGACATTATAGATCTCCACGAGCCTCTTTTGTACACTGTAAAATGGCTAATGGCCCTAACACAACTTTAGGTGACTTGTTTTATGAGTGCAACTATTAGTCTATGGGTAACTAGTGTTAATTGTCAGTGTGAACCTAATGTAATGCTTTTTCACCACAGAGAGAGTGATGAGCAGTTGAATGACCATGGGAATAAAAACAGGACCAGGAGGGTCCTACATAAACAAACTAGTCATATCTTATATATATATATATCTATTTTGAGTCAAACTATACTGCATATAGCTCCATGTTCAAGTGTCACAACTAAAGGAGTCAAAGCTAGTAGGTGATGCAGTGTCAAATTGTAAAAAGTTAGAAAGACATTACAGCTCTCCATCCACTCTCTATTAGCTAATGATTACTAATAATTAATCACAGCAGCTCACTGAGCACGACCAGGCAGCAGCAACACTCACAATACAACCAGTGCAGCATTAATAATAAAAACCTGGCTCAATGCAGTCAGTCTGTCAAGCAACTCAATCAAATTGCATTAATTGTGGAAGAAGAGCAGCATACGCATTTTGCTGTTTTGCAGATGATGAAAACCAGCTCAGTTCTGCTCAGTCAACACAGTACCTTTAGCAGCTACATTAGCTACCAGCAAGGTATACGCATTACAATTAGCTTTGTAGTGCTGCCTCAGTGAGAGGGTTAGCATTAGCTAAAACAACCTCACCAATTAAATATGCGATGCAGCCGCATATGTTAGCTGCAGCTACAGCTACACTAGTTAGCATCCTAGCAAGCACGCGAGCTAAAAGCACGCGAGCTAATGTATCACGAGCAGTAGAGGATAGTTAGAGCAGGCTAGAAAGGCTTTCTGGGCAAGCTAGAGAAAGAGAGGTGATTAGGTGCAGATGTTTCCTCCTCCTCTGTGAGTAAAAGGGTTAGCTAGCATACATAAGAGAGCTGCTGCTGCTGCATCAAGAAAAATGCTCATCACGCAGGCTTTTCTTGGATAAACAGAGTCAAGGAGAGGCAAGTCCAGTCAGCTAGCTAACTCAAACACATACCTTTGAAAACGGAGCAATACAAGGCCCCAGCTCCGGAGAGTGAAAGGGCTGTTTTCTGTGTCACTGTGGCAGGAAACCCCCAGCCAGCCAGCCAGCCAGCTACCTCGAGTATACGACTGCTCCGCCGCTTTTTCCCCCTCAACCCTCCACCCTCTTTGAGGCTCCAGACACAGCCCCGGACCAGCGGCGACCAGCGGCGGCGGAGTCGGGTCGGGGGGCCCCGGTCACGACGCTCAGATCCCCGCGGGCCTTTTCTTCAGATTGCCCCTTTTCTTTTTCTTCCTTTTGTCCTCACCTCCACAAAAAATGATGATGAGAGCAGAGCACAATCCGGGGGTGCCTGTGTAGGTCCCGTATCCACAGTGAAGGTCCATACACCACCCACCCCCTCCTCCCTCTCTTTCTCTCTCTCTCTCTCTCTGTTTCTCTCCCTCTTTCACACACCACCTATCTCTATCTATCTCCAACTAAAACATCTCTCACAAGCCTCCAAGCCAACACACGAAGGAGCTCAAAACGTCACTGAATTGTATTTTTTGCATGCTTTTCATCAGCAGCTCGACCCATTCGTTTTCCTACTGTTTTTTTTTTTTTTTCTTCTTCTTGCAACAGAAAGACCGCCTTGAAAATGCATACACACTCATATTCCTGCACCCCCCCCTCCTCCCTCATCTCTCTCCATCACATCCCTCCACCTCCTCCCTCTCTGGGAGCCTTTTGCTATTCTTCCACTGCTTTTCTACCATATAAAATCATAACATTATAGTTATATTTTACATGCAAAATGCTTTTTTTTTTGCAAATGCATGTCTGGGCTCAGGGGTTTGATCACAAGCTCCTTTGTTCTTCTAGTGAAAATGAATTAGGGGTATAGCCTAATGAAGGCACCATCAGGGTACAAAGGCAATATGGAGAGAGGAGACTGAAGTGGAATGGTAGGTTATATGTCTGAAAATGAATTAGGGTATATAGCCTAATGAAGGTACCATCATGGTACAAAGGCAATGTGGAGAGAGGAGACTGGAGTGGAATGGTAGGGTTATGTCTGAAAATGAATAAGTCAATAACAGATAAAAGGACAATTTGTGAGCAAATAAATAGGTACGGCTGCATTAGAGAGGAAGATTGCAGTGCAATGGATGAATCAGTTTATTGTGGTCTCTTATAGTGCTGAGACCCCTTTTGTACACACTGTGCAGCTATATTGTTATTTTCCCACAAAGAAAAAGCCACTTAAATCATTACCATAATACTCAACCATTGGTTAATGTTTGACTCGACACGCTCGGAACATCATCATGGCCAGAACGACAATGGAGGTGCTACAAACAGAATCCCTTCCCCATTAAATTTATTGTGTTGTCTCTGCCTGAGCTTATCTGCTCTCACACAGGGGCCAGCGAGTGCAGCGCAGACCCACTCGCACACTCTCCTACCATCATAATGATGTGCCCTATGCCCCACCATCCATGGTGCTGCACTTTTAATGTACTGCAGTGTGTCATACATGCACGCACAGGCGCTCACACACACGCTTAAGCACAACATATGTTGTATGTACATACAGAGCACAAAAATGCAGTCACAAGCACACACATCCGTATGCAGTCTCTCACTTAACCTGCCAATCAACAAGAGCAAAATCTCTGTTTCTAAACAACAGTTCAATACATTTCAGTCCCTCGCAGATACACGTCTATTTCTATCATAGTTGCCATAGCAACTGCATCACAGAGCCTTAACTGTGGATAATTTTTAGGCGACGTATCTACACTTGCTTTTTACATGTGTGATTTCAGTTCATGCGGACGCTCTTGTTTGTAAATCTTTGAATCGCTCGCAAGCGTGTGTGTGTGTGTGTGTGCTGCTTCTTGTATTTGCCACTAAAGTCGAAGCAAAAGAGCTGAAAGAGGCGAGATAAAGGGCATTGATACTCTGGGCCAGCAAGTCAGCCAGCCAGGCCTATCCAATCAACAGGAACGCCTGCTGGGATACACACAGACTCTCTCCATCACGGACAAGGGCACAAAATCTTCTACAGAGGAGGCTCACGGTTGTAAAGAAAGCACACTTAATGCCCTCCACATCTTTCTTACACACACACACAATTGTGTGCGCACACACTCCTGCAGAGCCGTCCATCCTTCAGTTTGCCTTTGTTTTGAAATTGCATTGGTACAAATTGAGATAGAGCTTGTATTGACACTAGAAAATGTCTCTAAATCATTATATTTATTCATATAATTTCATCTCATAGACCGTTTCAATGGAATTGCATTGCTAGACAACAGCTTGGGTCCATGTTTATTTCCTGTCAGCTTATGTCATTCACATTCACTGCAACAGGAAATAAACTGGGACACATTTGGAGTGTTTACAGTTGTGAAATGGTCTATAGTGGAAAAGCAATGTTTTATGCCTCAAAATCTCTGTCTGTGTGCAGACTAGTTGAATATGTCGGTTTTGTTGTCTTATATCAATCGGGGATGGTTTCAGAATTTCACTTTTATTTCACTGTATTTTCATTACAAGAAACATCGCGAGGTTGGGATGCATTGTGTAGCTACTGGTTGATATTGTCACAACTTGTGTCCCTCTCCAGCAATGTATCTGCTCACATGAGGTCCTTCAATAAATATGAGAATAAACAATATATTCACTACATCACTGGTTCCCAACCTTCACGAGGGGGGTCGAAAGGCCTTCTTGATTTTAAGAGGTGTAAGACAATGGCCTATATCTCAGCATTTCATTCATTTCTGTGAATACAACTAAATGAAATTGTTATTTTTAAAGTTTGGATTAGTTTTTATGATATAAACAGGATAAGGGCACAGTGAAGACCTGAACACAAGCTATATTCACAGAGCCTTCCCTCTCTGCTAAACAGCCTCGTCCTGCATTAGAAAAGTACGCAGTTAAAACAATCAAAGAGCTGATAAACTCTAACTCTAACGCAATATTCACATAATCTGCCCAAAATTCATCTGATGCCTCGTTTTACACAAACTTCCTGCAGTTATTGCGTTCACTATTTGGGTTAATTGGACAGTTTATCAGTTTTTCTGTACTGTTATTGTTATGTATTGAATATAATACAAATTATCCATAAGAGAGGTCCCTTAAGGAAAAAAGTTGGAAACCACTGCACTACATTATTATGTATAAGACCGTCACATCCACAGAGGCCAGCTAAACCCAGTTAGGTAAAACTTGTGAATGTGCTGCACGAGACACGTTGCATGAGACAGCACAGTCTGCATTTTGACTTTTACAGAAATCTGAGCAAATACGTGCACAAACTGAATATGAATAAAGCCTTCACACAAAAATGAAATGCACTGCTTCTCAAAACTAAATGAGGACATTTTGCATTAGTGCAAACATTAAATAGAATTAATTTCAACACATTTCTACAGAAGGTCTACACAAGCCTGAGAGACGCAGGCAAGTTGGACGTTACTCAAGCAAGTGAATGGGCAATTAAAACACAGCAGGAACTTTCTTCTATAACCTGAGTGCACAGAGAGAGGAACGGTGGATAAGTGCCGGCACGGCGTACTCGCCGCTTTCACCGTGAATACAATCCACTCTTAAGTGTCACATTAAAGTGAAGGTGTGAGGCTAGTAAGAAGGTTCTTTCTGCAACTGAATGATGCCTGTGGCTATAATAACCAATAATGACTCCGTTTTGAGTGCTGATGCTTTGATAACAATTCTTGGGGGAGCAAAGGCCATTCAAAAAATTTGGTGTTTGTGAGTTTTATATGTACACTAATTATTCCATGCTGCAGGCCACCTACCATTCTTAATAGATTATTTTATTTATAGGCATGTGTATATATAACCCGGTGGTGCAGTGGTTAGCACTGCCGCCTCACAGTAAGTTTGTATCCGGCTTGGGCCCCTTCTGTGTGGAGTTTGCATGTCCTCCCCGTTGTAGCGTGGGTTTACTCCGGGTGCTCCGGTTTCCTCCCACAGTCCAAAGACATACAGCTTAGGTTAATTCCATCCATCCATCATCTGCCGCTTATCCTATTCAGGGTATCGCAGGGGTGGTGGGGGGGGGGTTGCCAGACCATAACAGGGCTGACACATAGAGACAGACAACCATTCACGCTCACAAGCACACCTACCGGCTATTTAGAGTCAACAAAGAACCTAACCTGCATGTCTTTGGACTGTGGGAGGAAGCCGGAGAACCCAGAGAAAAACTAAACTAACACGGGGAGAACATGCAAACTCCACACAGAAGGGCCCCAAGTTGGATTCCAACCAGAGACCCTCTTGCTGTGAGGCGACAGTGCTAACCGTGCAGCCCGGATAGGTTCACTGTTGACTTTAAATTGCCTGTAGGTGTGTATGTGAGCGTGAACGGTCGTCTGTCTCTATGTGTTATCCCTGTGATAGTCCACCTTCGCCCAATGTCAGCTGCCTCCAGCCCCTTCGTGACCCTGAATAGGATAAGCGGTTACAGATAATGGATGGATGGATGGATGGATATATGTATGGCCTATATCCAAACAAAATACTAGCCTGGACAACATTAGCATCCTGCTGCACCCTGTTCATACAGCAACAATCAATGACGTGCCCCATAGCAGCAGTGATTTGCAGTTTCCTTGATGACCACATGGAGTCAGAGTCATACAACAAACATGCAGCTGGGGCTCTAATGCTCAGGAGCTGGCCTTGCATTACAGCAGCAGGCTGAAGTGAAGAAGATGAAAAATATAGCCCTCCATATTTATTTTGTCTGAAATCCCAGTTCATCAGTCCCTTTGAAGTGTACGCTGCTAAAGTTATGCTTTGGTACAATTTCACAGTCTTTGATCCTTCTCCATCCGGAGTGTCCTGCGATATCACAATTAGTGTCCCACGGACATTAAGCATTATATCAGTAGAAAGGAAACGGCTTTGATAATGCACGGCTGAAACACATAATTCGCAGGACACAGAGAGATGAGATCTTGAACTTTGATTGCTACTCGGTGTGGTGCCCCCTTTTTTACAATCTCAGTGAAACTCTCCCAGATCAAAGAGCATGACGCAGCCCGGCTGAAATACACTCGCAACAGCTCCAACTCTGAATCTGTGACCTTAACAGAGGCCGGTGATGCAAAGATGTAATGTCCTAAAAAGGGACGTGATAATCAGCATTCCCTCTGTCCATTAGAGTCTCATCGAACGAGTGAAGTTTACTAAATCTGTTAATGAAAAAGTATAAAAAGATACACAGCAAACACACAAAAACATATATACTCACTTCTGTGTGATGCCTTTGCTTGCATGGCATTGACATGATCCACTGTACTGTAGGTATATCAGTGGCCAGCAGACACCAGCAGGGAGCGCCCTCTCCTAACGTCCCTCACCGCTCTCACATAACTCTCTCCCACACTGAGGCCGGCTGCCACACTCTCCTCGTCTCCTAGCAACCGCAGAACCCTGCCTCCAATCACTACGGATACCGGGAGGGATGGAGGGGAGGGAGGGAGAGTGTGAAAGAGAGGCAGAGGGGGGAAGAGGAAGAGGCTGGCTAAGCATCAGCATCCCAAGCAGCAAAACTGGAAGTGTGCTAAGATAAAAAAAAAGTTGATGCAAGGGTTTCAGAGATGGGTGATGTTGGGTGGGGGTGGGGTGTGAGGTGAATCACAGAGCCAAGCTTCTCAGGGACACATTGAGATCATAATTCAAATCAGGCATATATTACAGAATGTGAAGTGGAAGAGAGTGATTACCCCAATTAAGCCTGTTTGTCTTGAGGGTCCCCTTTGCTTACAGCCTCCACAGCTCATGATCCCCCCCCCACCACCACCCACCACCCTCCTCCACCAGCAGCTCCACCTGACCTCTCCTCTTCTCACCCACCTTCTCCTGTAGCCTATTAAATTTGATGGCGCCATCATCATCTCTGCCCCGTCCTTGTGACTCGTGGTGGGCCTCTGTGCTTTATCACTCCGCTCTTCCTCCTCGAGGGGGTCCGTCCGTGATCTATGTACCTCTCACACACACGCGTGTACACGCAGACACATGCAGAGACAAAAAATCCCACACTGCATCACACACATGTCACATTATATTTACACCAGTGTACTGGAGATGCCACACATTTGCACGTCACATACAGCAACACGCCCCGTACAGCGTTCTGTGTACATGTCACGCATGCATAACACACACACACACAGACACACACACACCTATACACGCTCGTCACTTGCCGCCACAACACACAGGCTTTCACACAGCTTTCGTGTGATGCAACAGTGACCTTAGACGCTGGATCTCCTCCCTCCCCCTGTGGCGGCTGTCATGTGGGGATGCGCCACCTCACAGATACACGCATGACAGGGTTTAGTCAGAAAGACTGAGCCATGTTCAACTCCAGTGACACAACAGGAGTAAGAAGTGTGATATGAGCTGTAAGAAGTGTGATATGATACTTAAAAAACAAAATGCAATGAGACAGTTGACATAAACAGACTATGGACGACATGATCCTAAATTTTGTAATATCATTGCACATGTGAGTTATTTCTGATGGCAAGATGCTGTATGTGTGAAATATGGAAATTATTTAATATTACCAGCCTGTTAAATGTTGCATCTTGTGGTTACTGTACATTTAATTTAAGCAGGAGAGTCACTCTGCAGCAATAATACACGTTTGCATAGATGCATAAAAAAAAAGAATGTGTGGATCACATCTATATATCTTTATAACAGTACGAGCAATATTAAAGGGGGGTAGGCAGTATATTTTTGGCATCATTGGGAAAAAAATCCATCATAACCTTTCAGCATATTGTAATACAATGTTCTGAGAGAAAGCTGGACTTCTGCACCTCCTCATGGCTCTGTTTTCAGGCTTTAAAAATTTGTGACAGGAGAATTTTGGCCATTCAAAGGTCATTTCAGAGAGAGAGCGTTCCTATTGGCTGTGCTCCAGCTGGTGGGCGGTGCTTGGTATTTCCTCAACAGATCTCAACATGGCTGGTGGGTCACAAACTTTCTCATTTTACAGCTAAACAGTACACTACAAGATGTTTCTAAAAACATTTGAGGAATAGGCACAGCCTCCTTCCCGACTCATTGGTGGTTTCTATAAATTCCTGAGGTTTTCTAGCATCATATGAATCCAGTATCTTCACTCTAGCTTTAAATATGAGCCCACTACAAGCTAAAAATCACAAGTTGCGTTAATGCGTTAAATAAATTAGTGCCGTTAAAACAAATTTGTGTTAATCGCAATATATCGCCTTGCTTACAGTATCGCAAAATACCTTAATATATTGAATCGTAACGCCTGTATCATGATACGTATCATATCGATGCCAACACACAGCCCTCGTGACAATAATAGTACCACTAATTATGATACAAGTAACAGTTATTTGGCTACTACTAAAATTATTTCTGCTTATGACAGACCCGAAATGTTGATAATGATGTGATATGATATGATTGGATATGATTAAACTCGTCGGTTGAACTCGCTGTTCAACACCATTTCATTTCAAAGTACATCCTGTGCTTCCGAGTGCTGCCACGGCATCAGACAAATACATCGTCCTTTGAATAAATCTGTTCCAGGAAGAGTGTTAATATAATACGCCTGCAAAACTTTAACTCTGAGGAGATGAAGGAGGGAGAGGGAGGGGGAGAACATGTGTACGTATTGATGTATGTCTATGTGTGTGTCTGTGTGTCTGTGTCTATGTGTGTGTCTGTGTGTGTCTGTGTGCCTGTGTCTATGTGTGTGTCTGTGTCTATGTGTGTGTGTGTGTGTGTGTGTGTGTGCAAGAGGGATTGATAAAGAAAGAGAGAAAACGCCGGCTGCTGTTGCCGAGGCAACCATCTCTCTCCCCTCTCCTCTTTAACCCTTTCTCCTCAGCACTTCCTTTTCACCTTCTGTCTTTTACCATCGCAGCGATCTCTCACTTGTTGATGTCCTATCACTCCATCTGCCCCTCTCTTTATCTCCACGCAGCTCTCTGCTCTCCGTCTCTCTCCATCTCTGTCCTTGTCTGCTTTCTCTCTCTGCAATACAAAAATCATGATTCGTGAGCTATCCGGTCTCATCTTCATCATGATTATTCATCCTCCTGTCGGCACACCTGTCATTTCGTCTGCACACGTGCGGTTTGTTAACACTGAATCATTCTGTGCTTGAGAACAGTGACAATTTGTGCTAAACTGTGTTAAGTTATCAGGAAGTCATTGTTTCACTGCAGGTGTTATCGAGGATTTGAAAACTTTAACACATGGGGCAACAACATGACTGCTGCTGGCACGCAGGAGGAAAGTGGTTAACTGCCCTGGGAGAATAAATGCTGTGTGGTCAGTGTGGAGGATGTGAATGCCTGTATATTTGAAATATTGAGCAAATGTTTTTTTTTTTTAATTAATAATAATTTCACGTGTGCTAAGATGATTCTGCCGGTGACCATTTCTGACACATCGTCAGAAAATAAGTTGATGCAGAAATAAGCAGTAAATTGGAAATACTGTAGTCTGACATTTTAGAAAATAGGTGTGTTTGCCTTCTTGCCAAGAGTTAGATGAAAAGATTGGCACCACTTTCATGTCTATAAGCTAAATATGAAGCCACAGCCAGCAGCCGGTTAGCTTAGCTTAGAATAAACTCTGGAAACAGGGGGAAACAGCAAAATCAGCACCTCTAAAGCTCGCTAGTTAAACATGGTAAAGCAAAAATGTTCAGTTTTTTTTACATGGAGTTATGAGCTAGGCTATTTCTTGGCCCGGGACGAGTTACTTCCTGGAGTCTCCACTGATTGCCTGACAACTGGTTCCAGCCAGGATATAGTTCGGCCCATAACCCCCTGTAAAATTGTCATGCTCAAACTTTGATTTTCGTACGGATTAAATAAACAGACCCAAGCTAGCTGTGTCCCCCTATTTCCAGTCTTTGTGCTAAAACTATAAACTAAACCAACCCAATCTCACTCCCAACTCGTCAAATACCGCAGATCGAGCAGCGCCCCTCGGCATGGAGCCACCCTTTAGCGACAGTATGTGACAAACCGGGCTTTCAACTAACTCCAATGTAAACCCGCCTGTGTCGTTATTCGACAGTTGGAGCAAGTGACGTAGTATTAATAGCGTGAGAGTCCGTTCAGGGCGGGCGGAAGGGGAGGTGGATTAGTCAAACAAACACAAGACTACAACCAGGAGACCGGTGTTGGTGTTCCATGTGAAACTAAAAGTAACTTTGATTTATTTTGTCACGTCAGTTGTTAGTCACGTGACTCGTTGGTATCGTCAGTCCCGTGAGTCACAGGAATCGTTTGTCAGTGAAGTTAATGTCAACCATGACTGTTTCCTAACACTACTTAAGTGGTTGTGTTGCCTAAACCTAACCTAACCTTTATTTTGAAAGGACACTATGCATGTAATGAGCATATATTGACACGCCATCCCTGGTCCGTTCAAAAGTAACGCAAGAGGGGTACCCCGTGCGTCGGTGTCCGATGCACGGCAGTATTTGGCTGGTTGGGAGTGAGAATGTTTTTGCTAAAAGGCTGCTGGCTGTAGCTTCATATTTAGCGTACTGACATGAGAGTGATATCAATCTTCTCGTCTAACTGTAGGCAAGAAAGCAAATAAGTGTTTTTCCCTCAATGTCAAACTATTCCTTTAAAGCACTGCCCTTATTGCCACCCAGTACTAATCCCGAATTTGCAAACATCAGCTAAATTCCAATTAAACTGAAATTCCCAAATTAATTCAAGTTCTCGCCTGTGTAACCATTTGATATGATGGTCATCTGCCAGTGCAAAATAGGACATTTAGAGGTCAGGAGAAAAGAAACAGTGCCAACCTCAACTCTTGCCAATTTCCAGTATTTACTCTGTCGCTCTTTGAGCGCTGCATCATGAAAAAAGCTGCCACCGTCTAAGAGCCACAATCCTATAGGCTTTGTGTGTGTATTGATCACATGCAGTCTCCTCACACTGCATACATCATGACTGCTGGTGTGCCGCCCAGCTGCTGTGTGAAATCAGTGGCTGATGTTCCTCCACAATCAACATGCAGTGTCCAGCCAAATTAAATCTCAAGGAACAGTTTGTTCGCAGTGTGCGGAGGTGAGTGTAATCAGCATGTGTCACTCACACACGCACATCTGCCTTCCATTATACCAAAATGTGGGAATTAATTCCAAATGCATTATTGGTATGTAACAATATTACAGTACATAATATACTTTACATTTCATCGTTGCCTCAGATGCTTCTCCTCTCTGTTTTTTTTTTTGACATAATACATCCTGTTGCTAGGTAACTGTTAATTGTTAAAATGCAGGTACTTCATAAAGGACATTGATAGAAAAAAAAGGTAGGAGAGAGATACTGGTGCGACACACAAAAAGCTGAGCAATATAGTGCAAACAAATGAGTCTTCTAAGGTCACAAGTTTCAAGGATGAAGCGGGTTCTATCACTGAAAGTGAAGCTCACTTTATTGGACTTATGGAAGTACTGTACTGCCCCCTCTGTCATCTGTCCTCTTCTCCCTCCGTCCTGCACCCCCTCTCATTCTCCATAATCCAGTGAACTCTCATCCATAACTCACAGGGCCCCTCTTTCTTTTATTACCGCCATGCCCCACCGCCGCCACCGCCACTGCCACTGCCACCACCGCCGCCCTAATAACTCAAGCTGACGCACAATATAAGGGGGCATTGGAGAGAGAGAGTGAGATAAAGAGAGTGAAAAAAGACAGAGAGGTAGGGTTGAAAAAGGACAGAAGGAAGGGAAACAGTGTTGGAGACTATCAGTAGGAAGGAGTGACAGGGCGAAGCAACGCCGAGTGGCAGATAGAGAGGAAGGTTCTGCCTCTGATTGGTTGTTGAATTGGCGCTGTCGAAGGTTTCGGCCTTCAGATACACCCATGTCGGGTTCAGACGGTCAGACTCTCCGGCTCTCCAGACGAAAAAAAAAACCCCAGCTAATCCTTGACGGTATCAAAAACACCACTCTGTAGCACAGTTACTGATATTTCACATTTACGGCGGCGTGCAACCTCACATGTGAATCCTTATCTTACTAATACATCTCATCCTTTTTCCCTCACACCTCACTCCCTCCATCAATAATTGAATAAGTCTTGCTCGCCAGTGTGACTGAAAAATTAATGTGAGCTAGGAGTGAGGGTGGGGGGGTGCGGATCCAGGGATGATGGATGAGGAGGTGGGTGTCATCATAGCCGGGTGGGGGACAGGCGGGCTGCTGTGAGTGCAGGTATAGAGGTGAGAGCAGGTCACATATTTAGCATACAGAGTGGATGCCAAGTTAGGTAGTTATAGTATTGTCCAGCAGGGAACCTTACTCCCAGCATGCACTGCGGAGGCCCGGCTGCGTTCGCCTACTTTGCTCTCGTCAGCAAGTTTACCGTCACGTCTCTGAACTTCCAGGTTCCCTGGCAGACACCTATTTCCTAGCTGTGGTCTGTGGGGAGCGCAGGTGAGAGTCTGCTCTGGGAGACAGTCCAGCCACTTCGTCTCATCTTCACTATTTTGGGAGGAAGCTGAAACGATGAGTCTGAGCTGCTAAATGAAACTCTCTCGTGCTCTTGTTCTCTTTCTGAAAACTCCCTCTCTTCCCTTCAGTGGGTCACTCCTTTCTTAACTCCTTCCAGCTTCTCTCTAACCCCTATACCTTTTGAGCCACGCTAGAAGTATGGCTCTAGGGATGGCAGTGTCGGTAGAGTAGTTTTTGGTCCAGTCTTTGGTCCGGACTGAAATATCTCAACAACTATTGGATGGATTGCCATAAAAGTTTTGTACAGCTACTCATGGTTCCCAGAGGATGAGTCCTAATGATTCTGTTGAACCTCTGACTTTTCTTCTAGCACCACCATGAAGTTGACATTTGTGGGTTAGAGCACAGGCACAGTTTGCGTTGGTTCAGGGGACTCACTGAACACCCTAGAAATGCATCTATATTTTTCTATGATAACGTAGAACGGCTTAAAATTAAAAGTACTTACAAGAAAAAATTAACAACTGACTCCTTATGGTACGTGTCCACAGGGGCGTTTTTTAACGCAAGGGGACGCGACGCGACGCGACGCGACGCGACGCTTCCCAACATTGGATGCTTGGTGGGCGTGTCGCTAGACACAGGCTTTCCCCACCTGATTGGACGAAGGCTTTTCCTCCGTTGGCTGCTGCTCCCAGCTTTCAAACCGGAACCAGTATGGAGGCTCGTTTGGAAACTCTCTTCTCTTATTTCACGAAAATAGTTCACGAAATGTATTTCTGAAAACATTTGAGGCGAGAAATAAGCCATGCAGGCAGCGAGTCGCGTCGGATGCCCGTCATTTGCATAAAGTAGACTAGCCCTCAACTTTATGCAAATGAGGAGCGGGCGTTGTGACGCTCCGTTTCCCGAATCGCGCCGCCACGCTGCCAGAATGCATTGCGCGGCTGCTTACATAGACAATGAATGGGGACCGTAGAAAGCACGGAGGCTGTGGACACGTACCATCAGAGTGTCTTTTAGTACAACTGAATGCTGAACAAGACATTTTTAGGCGACCAAAATGTTACAATAACTTTCATGAACTGAAAACACACTGTGAAAGGGTTGAAGTTGTAAGACGAAAACGGACAACTCCCAAAAACTAGTTCATGGCTTCCTTGCTATACACCCCATGGCTACACCTCCATCCTAAGATGGAGGTGTAGCCATGTGTTGCGACCTGTCAATCACAAGGTAGCCCCGCCCTAAAGCATTCCCTGCTCTATGGTCTATTTGACTCTAAATAGGACCATAATTGACTAAATGAACATCATGCTGTATTGAAGAAGACTTGAAACTAGGGATTGAGACCATAAACTCATGTTTACAATGTTTACTGATAAATCATTTGAGAAGTAGGGTCATTCTAGACTTCTATACAATCAAACTTCTTTTTGCAACCAGAGGAGTCGCCCCCTGCTGGCTATTAGAAATAATGCAAGTTTAAGGCACGTCCACATTAATTGGCTTGAGCACAAAATGTGCAGGTTTACTCACATATAGCACCCATCCTCCGTCTTTGACCAGCTGAGAATGCGAGAGGTAGGGAGCGCTGAAAGTCTCTGGAAGTACCTGGCAAAGTAATCGTTGAGTCATTCGTCATTAATCAACAAACATATCAAATCATTTTGTACTACGGGCAGTAAAAATCTTACTGCATCTTTAAGTCATTCTGCTTGTTAAAATGTCAAAATGTAAAATTTACAGACTACACAGCCCAGCTGTACAACAGCGTAAAAAACTAAGCAGTTGTTTTTGGGATGTGAGGAGTTTTTGTAATGTGAGTAATCACAGCTAATCACACACACCTCCATATTGATAATGGTTTTCCATTTCTATGACACATCATAATTCAAACTAGAAGCTGGTGTTTATGAGCGTACAATGTAGAGGACATGTTATAAATGCACACTGCTGAAAAAGAGCTTAAGACATTAGTAGCTGAGCTAAAATGCACATGAATTCAGCTTTGATTTTATCTGGGATGTTTTGCCTGTATCCTCCTGCTTATTATTCATACATTTGAATACATTTACGCGAGGGACCTGCTCAGTACAAGCACAATATTACACTATTGGCAACTGAGCAGCGTTGGAGACCGCTGCTGGAAGACAAATGCCCTTCTCAATGTCAGTTTGATGGCAATTGCTGAGACAGGGGAGGGTTTTCTTCATTTACTTCCATCAACCAGATTTTTCAATCTGTCCCGCTTGCCCGACCTCAGATAATTATTATGCATTGTGAAAGACATCCCCAGCCTCACTGTTGATCTCTCCTGGACAAATACATGTAAAACAATTATAGTATAGTGGATATAATATAGTGGATACAAAAATGGGTGCCAGTTCAACCCCTTTTTGAATAGGAGAACACACAACAGGTCTGAGTTAGGTCTACTGGTATGGGGGGCGGGAGGGAGCAGCCTGAGAGAGCAGCCTGAGAGAACCCCGAGGGGGCTGGACGGCATCAGACGAGGCTGTGTGGAGCGCCAGCAGCAGTGCGGGTTGTTGAGGGGGCAGACCCAGACCCAACCACTCCACCATAAAGTCACCATATGGCCGTCCTCTCACACCCTCTCCCAGGAATTCCTGCCTGAGAGAGAGAAAGAGAAAGAGAGGCAGCTTGTGTGTGACAGAAAGATCATGCATTTGAGTCTGTGAAAGAAAGCAAGAAAGAAGGAGGAGTAGAACTCAACGAAGGGTTTCAGATAATGTAAGTGTGTGTTCAGAAAGGAGGTACAGGGCCAGACAGACAGACTGTCTGAGTGTCCACTACAGTGGGCAGGGGGACGTGAGAGCCATGCACAAAAGCAGCCGATTAGACTGTTATCAGTCTATTAAATAGGCGTTAGCAGTCACTATAAGCACTATAGATGTGGGTCAATAGGGGCCTACTACACCCAGTAGTAGGTTTTATCATCTATTCCCATGGTTGATCACTGAAAGATGGTATAAAAGAAGACGACAGTGACCTCTAGTGACCATAGTAATTATGACAGGAGCAGAAGCACCCAACATGTTCTCAGACCCCTCGGCGTCACTTTTCGATCGCAGTTAACATGCTTAATGTTGTGAATTAAACAAAAACACTTGTTTAGGATTAGGTAATAAAACCACTTAGTTACATTTAGAAAAAAAACAACATAGTTGGGCTTAAAATTACTACGTTTTTACAGGGAAAATGTGACTGGAAGTTGTGAACACAGGACACAAACGAACAGCTGATTGTAAAGTGAAAGTGAAACGTAACGCACGGGACACGAACAGCCTCCTGGAAAACGAGCCTTTTGTTTGTTGTTCACCCAGGAGGCCGGGGTTCGCATCCTATGTGAAACCAACAGCGTGTAGTTGTCTATGTTCACAAGCGTTAGTTTCACTTTTGAAACGTAGTTATTTTAAGCCAAATCACAACATTTTCCCCTAAACATAAGTATTTTTGTTGCCTAAACCTAAAGTAGTAGTTTCGTTACCTAAACCTAAAGAAGTAGTAGTTTTGTTGCCTAAACCTAAAGAAGCTTTTTTGTTTTTTAGTTCAAAACGTAATGTTAGGTGCAATTTTGCGTGTTAGAATGTGCCGCTTTAAAGTTTCGCTTTCACTTTTACAACGTAGTAGTGTAGTAGGCCCCTACTGACCCATATCTATGGTGCTTATAGTGACCAATAACCCTATTTAATGGCCTGATAACAGTAAAATTGGGTGCATAAATACACCAGCAAAGTGAAATGAATCAACAGTTTGTGTCAAGTGTCAAAATTCAGAGGTAAACACAAAAAGGCTTAAAAAGAGTCAGTGCCAAACATGTGAAACTTACAGTTTTTTATTATTAATACTCAACACTTCATTTTGTTCATCATGTACAAAGAGAAAGAATAGTCTTATTTGAGCACTTATATATCAGTATGATCCTTATTAGAAGTACCTTAATGATGCTTTTTTTTGCAATTTTGTCATGACGTGGTTAATTTCGTTATTGAGATATTTGATCGTTTCCATACAAAAAAAACAAAACAAAAAAAACAAGGTAAATGTTTCCCCCAATATTCAGTATTTACACAACCTGTACAATTATTTGTTTTTGTGTCATTTTCTGTTGGTGTAAAAATTTCAGGGATTTATTTCAAAGAAAAGGGCCACAAAAAGAGAAAAGAATGGCCAAGAATAATATTATGTATATCATTATGTATACAATTGAAACTATTCATATGTTACATTTTTTGTCATCCCACAGTAAATTTAATCAGTGAAGACGTGTGTTCACCTTGTGAAATACATTTAGTAGCAACCCCTTATGTAATTTTCATTCAGGTAAAGCAATGATGGAAAATAGCAATATTAACAAACAAACAAAACTGTACACAATTTAATAGAAAAATGTTGTATGCATCAATATAAAGCAATATCAATACATATTAATACACGTACACACATGTTTAAAATATGAGTAAACAAGTGAATTGGAAAATTATAAGCAGCTAAATTACATGGACCTTCACAACAAATCATTCATAAAATATCACAGTATAATTCTTCCTATCTGCATGTGACTTGTTGATAAAAAAAAACATGATTAGCAACTCAAGAGGTTAAAAATATTGATGTCAAATCCTCCAAAACACACAAAAAAAATACATTTTCACGAGTCAGTTTAACCGGTACATCGATCCCTGTAGCTGACCGCGTCATGCTCTTATTTTGGTCCCATGTGTCAGTATCCCTGACAGAAAAACACACGTCAGCTGAGGTGACATTTACATCCTCCACCTCCAGGATGTTCCAGCAACACTAACTTTCCAAAGCCATTTCTTGTGTTGTAAAAATGTGACACAGTGTTTTCGCTCTACACGACCTAACAAAATGCGTTGTGGCACGCTCGTGTGCAGAGAAGTGACTCCCGGGACCGATGCGGCCATGAGGGAAATATGGACTTCTGGTGAGCCGTGCTTGCTCTGCATCACCGGCCCGGCCTGCATCACCGGCCCGGCCTGCAGCACCGGCACGCATCACCGGCCTGGCATGCACACGCTGGCTGCAGAGCCGAGCAGCAGGATGTGGTAAAGGCCTGATGGTAGCATGTTTACCACAGTGTCAGGTACACTTTGACTTCCCAAACCAACAGCTGGAAGCTGGTGCTAGCTCGCTCCCTTCCAATGCATGAAAACACAAGTGATAAATTGGCACATACAGTGTACAGTAAGAGCTTTTTTTCTGTTTGGTTATCCAGTTTATTGCAAATGAGGAGTGGTGGCTTGTGTGAAAAATATGCAAACCTCACAGAGTTTACGTGCACACGGATACATTTTTCACTTTTCAATCAACCCTCTAGACGTGAAAGCAGTTGAGGAGAAAAACAGAAAGAGAGATGAATTTCTTCTCTCAGGGCCGGGGCCAAGATTATGGAGACTTATTGGAATCAGTACCATACAGAAGAAGAAGAGCGGGGGAAATAATTTCCGACTGCATGGGGACAAAATTGCATACGTACACAACAAATCACAAAATTATATTTTCCCGTCTCGTCCCGAGAAACAAGCAGCGCACAAAGTTGCACAAATACAAATTAGAATCCAAAGCTTTTAAGTGTTTCCAACTGTCAAATAACACAGTTCAGTAATATGTGAGCTAAAATATAGCAGTTGATTCCCCCCCGAAGCAGAACTCTACGTTAAATGTGACATGACAGAACAAATGTTGCACCTTTTAATAAGGGGTTGCACAAATGCATTTCAGCTTCGAATGAGATTCTCAATAAGATGAAACTAAACTCGCTCTCGCATTTGTGTGTGTTTATATATATGTGTGTGTGTGTATATTCGTTACCACAGTGATGTCTATCCCAAACGTAGAGAGGGAACAGGATAGGCCGGGCCGACGATGGCTCTAAATTCTGTGTGCAATCACCGTTAAGAGCCCGGGCAAAAAAAACAAACAAAAAAACGGGCAACAAAAAACACAAAATATCTTGTAAGTTTTTAACAAGGATCGCTGCTTTAAAAATGAAGGATCACAATATACTGCCTCTATATGCAAATATCATCTATGTATACACTTAATATTGTATCCCATAAATGTGTAGTTAATTGATCTCAAAAAAGCATGAAGAAGAGCTTACCTTAAAAAGAGAGAATCTAACACAATTCAAGGGAAACTTAGCAAAGACTCCTAAAACTAAACTTTTCCCCTTTTAAATCACCAAACGTCTACACCTACAGTAAATTATCCTCCAACACTTTAGTGAAAATATGAAAAAAAAGTCTTAACATAATCAGTATACTGATCGGTAAAACTATCGTAATTAAGTAAACATGAGATTTAAAGAAAAAAAGAGGTTCAATTATATCACTTATGATTAGTAATATTTGTGTCTTAACTATATTTTGCATATTTTTGTCTTTTGTTTGTTTTTTATGAGTTTTTATTGTCGTTTTGTTTATTTCTTAAATTGCTGTAAAACATATTGAAAGTTACATCCTGTCTGTCTGTTTACTGTACAAAGTGAAAAGAGTTTTCTTTTTAAATAGATTTATTTACAAGGAAAAGATTGAACGTACAAATGCTGACGCTGATTGATGCCCGCTCCGGAGTCGCTCTACCGCTCGTTCTTATTTCCTCGTCGTTTTCCTGTTCGAACTTCTTATGCCGTCTCGCTGATAATGGTTTGACCTGAACTTTCAAAAATGTGTGCGTATAAAAATTCCAGAGATCCCAATCGGTTTATTAGGAGAGTCATGTCGGTGGGGGGTGTGGGTGGGGGGGGGGGGGGAGGGGGAGGGGGGGTATGGATCTGTTTGATTTAAGGCTAACTTGATCAGTCTCACGTTGACGGTGTTATCGGTGGAGCGAGGGGAGGAGAGGCGGCTGAACTTATGAATATCAGCAGGTAAGTGAGGGAAAAAAAAAAACAGCTGTTATCATTCAGATTCGCTTCCCTCCACACACACACACACACTCACACGCACACACACATGCACGCACGGCAACCTATTACCACTGGTGCGTTTAGATTCGGGTATAAGATAGAAGTCCGCGATGACAAAGATCACATTCTACACACTCCAGCAGCTCCAATCTCAGGCCAGCACTCCTGCGCAATCTCACCGCAGCCCTTGAACTTCTGACACCGCCAGCTTATCGAACATCAAACCTTTAAATAACTAATAGAGGCTTCTTTATTCTGTACAGTAATATGATGAGTCATCATCAGACAGCTCCGGGTGTGTGGTTGGAGGGGGGGGTGATGATGGGATGATAAGGCATGTCTACTGAGTGCCTACACTGAGTAAAAAGGTCCTGTGCAATAAAACCTCTCCAGCTGAAAAAAGACTATCTACATCAGTCAAAAGTGAAAAGCTTTCGCAAGTTGGCCGCCTTCCGGACGCCGCCGCCTCTCTCAATTAAACATCCTCCGCCATTATCACGGGGCGACGACACTTTCTCCTACACATTTTTGTTGCCGACATAAACAAAAGTGCATATATTAAATCATACACAATGTACAAACAAAGCTTTCTGTGTTGCCTCTCGGGCCGCTTAGCGAAAAAGTATAACGCCTTCAACGAGATACTGGCGAGAGAGGCCGAGAAAAAAAAAAAAAAAAAGCGAGTGCCCGGTGAGTGTTATCATGTAACCTGAATAAAAGAAGTGGTCTAAAGGCTGCCGTGTCGTGGAGTGAGACGCTATCTCCTGAATAGTTCGAAATCAATTTTTACGAAGTTATAAAACATCTCCTCTCGTGTCGAAACCATCCCGCTGCAGCGTCTCAAGCCTGCTGGAAAATTTTCACCGCAGTTTTGGCTCATAAACGTGAAGAGAAACAGCCGAAAAAGCACGCCGTCCCGGTTGCCGCCTGGAGGACACATCCACTGGAGACCATTAAGGCACGTCCTCCCTCTCAGTATCTTCAGATTCGGACGGAACGCGTCGTTCACAGTTAACACAAGTTCAGACTGACAAAATCTGCATGTGTTTAAGTGTGTGTGTGTGTGTGTGTGTGTGTGTGCACTTGATTTGTAATGTCTTGAAACATCAAATAAGGATCTGTCAGCTCTTCCAGATCCTGTTTTTTCCACGAGGAGCAAATAAATGTATGAGCATGGAGTAAAATATTCTACAGAAGACAGAAAAATAAAGGAGTTAAGGACTCAGTCTTTCTGGCTTGTTGGTTGAACAACCGTCCTGCTGCCACCCGGCGCAGACAGGATACAACTACAGATACTTAAAAAACAGTAGTGAAATATTATACCAACAGAACATAAAACAAGAAAAAACTTAGTGATATCATAATCAGCACTAACATCTTTGTTATTCACAATGTTATCAATATTATTGTTGTTCTTATACCCTGTTTTTTTTTCTATAAGAATATCTTATTATCATTCATGATTGTATTTCTCATAGCAAACAGCTCTTTTGGCGTCGGGGATGAGGAGGAGGAGCGGGGGGGTTGGGGGGTGGCCAGGAGAGGAAGAGGAGTGTGGGACGGAGAGGAGACGGACAGGCCGGGCTGTCTCCTTCCAGAGAGAGAAATCATCTCCTGTGTCTCTGGTAAAAACGTGACAATGTCTCCTTTCCGCGGTGACACAGGGGCAGATGGGCAGTTTGCTCTCGCTGTCTTTTCCTCAGCGGGAGCTCTCGGACAGCCGTCGCATCGCACCAGCCTCACACGTCCAATATCAAACGAAGATGAGGTGTCGCCTCTTTGCGATAACAACCGAGTGCGTCGACTTCTGCCTCACTGGTGGATGAAACGATGGACGAGGAGTTGAGTGCATTTGTGATGTTGAGGGCAACGTTGATTGACTGTGTTCGGACATAAAAGTAGAGTAGCTTTGGCCGTTTCTGAGAGCAGGTTAACATCCCACACCTCCTCAGGGAGTCCTGATTTCTTTACCCAGATTTGTTTTTTGCAAAATCAAGATCCCCCCCCCTTATTTTTCTATTTCACAGCTCTCTCCTCTCCTACCTCATCGTGCTGTCCCAATATGGGCCAGGGTTGCAGTGTGTGGACAGTGTCTTTAAAATCATCCCTGATCTCCTAACACTACACGCCTCCCCTCCTCCTCCCTCGCCATCGTCCGCTCCTCCCTTTCCTCCATACTCCCTTTTTTTCTGCTCTCACACGTCAGACTCGATGCTGGAGAGTTTCTCGTACACATGGCCATTGCTTCCGTTGAAGGGACGCGGGGGGCCGACCCCCAGCATGGAGCCGTGGTGGTTCATCCCACCCATGCTGAGCTCTTTCGGGAACCGGGGCGTCACGTTGGACATCACCCCGGCCGTGGCGGACGCCGGCAGATACGACGTCGTGCTCATCTGGCTCCTGAAGTCACTTCGGCTGTTTTTGGCAACTTGTTGCTGCTGCTGTTGCTTTTTCATGTAATATTGTTTGGCTCCGTGCATCAGACACTGGTCGTCGCCGAAGGTGGGTATAAAGGGGTTTTGGTTTACCCTGTCGGGGTAAAGAGATTTGGATAAAGAGAACCCTCCCCCACCTCCTCCTTCCATCAAAGACCTATCCCTGTCTCTCATGTCTCTCTCTCCGATGGAGCGGCGGTGGAGGCCCTCGCCGCCTCTGAACAGGCCGAACGGCGAGCCGGGTCTTTTCCGGCCCTCGCCTCCGTAGAACAACGGGTCCCTGTCTCTTTCCCTTTCTCTCTCCGAGCCCCCGTGACGCTCAAATATGTGTGCGAAGGGGCTGGTGCCCTCCATGTAGCGTTCTTTCTCCTTCAAGCTAACGCTCCTGGGTGGGGGCAGCATCCCTCCCATACCTGGACCACCCATCCCTCCACCACCTCCCAGGCCCCCCATCAAACTTCCCATCCCGCCTGAGTCCTCTTTCTGAAGGTCGACGAATGCGTCATACGAGTGCTGCCGCCTCAGCGGCTTGCCGAATCCTCCACTCTTCCTCCTCTGCTGGCCCTGAGATTGAGACGGAGGCCCGGCGCCCATACCACCCCCACCTTTCCCTCCCCCCATCTGTTCCAAGAGGTGGTTGTTGTCCTCGCTGATGTCGTAGAGGTTTCCTGTCTTTTTACAGCCCTCGCAGCGCATGCAGGTCGCAGAGCTGGGGCGGCTGTTTCCTCCGCCTGCCGAGGACCCGCAGCTCATACCACCACCGTACCCGCCGCCGCCTCCTCCTCCATGCATGGACATCTGCTTGCCCACTCCAACCCCGCTGGCCCGACAGTTCCTGCACTCCCACTCTCCCCCTGCCAGCCCAGATCCTCCCCCGCTCTTTGAATCAGACTTTTTGGGTTTGCTCTTAAGAAAGTCATCCACCGGAACCAGGGTGGTGCAGGTCCCCACTCCTCCATCTCTGTTCCCAGGTCCGTCGGTCAGGTCCACATGTTCCCACTGAGGGACGCCCTCTTTGGGCCGAAACTGGTCCAAATAAAAATCCCTAACGCTCTCCTTTTCTCTGAAGAGATAGTTCCCATCGTTGTTTCCTCCTCCACCTCCTCCACCTCTACCTCCTCCTCCTCCTCCTCCTCCTCCTCCTCCTCTCTTCCGTTCTAAGGGTAAAAGCGGCGGGGAGGTAGAGCGGTGGCCGTGGTAGTGGTGGTGGCTGATGTGGTAGGGTTTCCTCCTGTAGCCCAGCTCGATCTCGTCCAGCTCCCGTCTGGACTTGGCAGAGGCCGGCCTCTTTTTCAGGCTATCGCGGTATTGTTTGCGCTTCTTGGCGTTACCCTCCAGGTTTCCATAAGTCACTGTGTGCGTGGAAATGTCCGAGACATCTGACCGTATATTCCCATCGTCATCGCCTCTCCCTCCGCAGTAGCCGTGCCCAGGGATGAATGTGGAGCTGGAGGCACCTCCCTTGAAGGAGAACTTCCCGTACAGGTCCGGCAGGCCTCCCTTGAAGCCCTGGCTTGGGGGAGGAGTCTGTCCGGACAGCAGGTCAAACTTGCTCATGTTCCTGTGGGTCAGCGCCGAGCACGGCTGCGTGGTGAAAATAGGGGCCACCCCTCCGCCTAGGCTGTCACAGTCGAACATGCCGCCCTCCAGAGAACTAGCGCTGCCCAAACTGTGGGGCCTGTTGGGAGGCGGCCCGCTGAGCCCCAGCGTGGAGCCGTGGTGGTGCATGTATTGGTCCTGGTACAGATTGCTGTCCTTCAGGTGGAGGTTGCCAAATGTCCTCTCCACCTCGCTGATGTAGTCGCTGAACATGTTGTCTTCCGGGTAAGGCGGCTTGCAGTCCGAGTGGCCCGCCAAGCTGCGCCGGTGTTCGGAGATGTCGTAAACGGAGGATTCGCGGCGGATGAAGTCCAGGGCGCTGTGTGGCGAGCCGTTCACCCCGGACAGGGAGGCCATGTTCTTGGCGGTGCGTAAGAGGCGCATGATGTTGGAATGGGTGTTGTTCATGGTGGCTGACGGGGAGTTCAACGCCGAGCTGCTCTTCTCCTCAATCTGCACCCCGTGGATGCAGCTGTAGATGCCCTGTGAGGGGGAACACAGGCAAGAGGCCGCATTAGAGAGAGAACATTTGGTGAATTTAACCATCATTAGTCATTAAAGATGCAGTTGGTAACTTTAACGTGTTTACGCAAATTTGTTTTAACGCCACCAATTTCTTTAACGTATTAAGGCAATCGATCTTTCGGAGGTTGTAGCGGGCCCAGTTTTAAAGCTAGAGTGGAGATACTGGCATCATATGAAACTAAAAAACCTAAGGAATCCATTGGTACCAACTATGTCATACTAGCTTGAAGGAGGCTAAATAACGCTCAAAACTTACGCTCAATTTTGGCGAGGGGTCCCTTGACCTCTGACCTCAACATATGTGAATGAAAACGGGTTCTATGGGTACCCACAAGTCTCCCCTTTACAGACATTCCTACATAATCACATACAGTTTGGGGCAAGTCATAGTCAAGTCAGCACACTGACACACTGACAGCTGTTTTTGCTTATTGGGCTGCAGTTTGCTATGTTATGATTTGAGCATATTTTTTTAGCTAAATGCAGTACCTGTGAGGGTTTCTGGACAATATTTGTCATTGTTTTGTGTTGTTAATTGATTTCCAGTAATAAATATACACATGCATTTGCATAAAGCAGCATATTGGTCCACTCCCATGTTGATAAGAGTATTAAATTCTTGGCAAATCTCCCTTTAAGGTACATTTAGAACAGATAAATGTGTGATTAATTTGTGTTTAATCGTGATTAACTATGGATAAATATTTAAATTGATTGACAGCCCTAAATAAAAAGTTATTTTATAAAACCGTCACTATATCCTGACAGTTGTGCATGAGACAGATAATCTGTGAATTTCACATTTCTTATGCACTACTGTCAGGATATAGTGACTGTTGTATAAAATAACTTTTTATTATATTTGCTCAAAGTTACCGACTGCAGCTTTAATATTGTATTCTAAGTTGACAAAAACATGAGACTGCAGCTGCATCCTGACCGCCCCGCTTCTTATAACTTACAGGATGTGAGTACAGCTCTTCCTGCTGATGCTGTCAATACCTTGCTCAATAAATACAGTGTATAATAAGTAAAACAGATGTTACATGTCATTTATAGACAGTAGCATGTAGTATATCAACTGGTAAAGTGAGACAGTGCAAGAGAGCATACAGTATGAAGATTCAGGGAGGATAGTGTAGCCGCACAGAGGATGATTGATAAAGGCAAAGGGGCTGTAAAAAACCCCAGGGTCCCACTGGTCAATACCTTTAATCAATGTGATTAGAATTCAGCTGAACAATATCCTCCGGTTATTAAACACCTCAGTTCCACTACCGCCCGACGCCGCAACGCGCGAGAGAGGCCAAGCCAAGGAGACGGCGGCTGAGCGTTACGGTGACAGAAAGATAAACTGCTCCATTTGCATTCAGTGATGTACGATACAATATTCAGATAAAAATGGATGTACAGAGGAGAGCAAACCAGGCATGACAGATGGGGACGGTAAAGGATCGGATCAATTCCAAACAATGATTTTGCTCAGTTTTTCAGGACGTCTGTAGATGACTATGGGAATAAAGGGACGCTTTGACTGCTGTTGAAGACCAGAGATCAGCTGACCCCAGTTCTGTTCGCCACTGCAGAGGTCAGGGGTCAGCCGATTGTCTGCTCTGTTGTTAAGCTATGACTCTTCCCAACCTCCTGCTTTTATCCACTAATATGACACATTGACCCTCAGTTCTCCTTTCCATAGACGCTCCTTTCTGCTGGTTAATTAGCTTCATGGACAGCGTCTGCATTGCAGCGAAAAAAGCCTTCATCCCTCATTCCACTTCTAGGTTATAGGTTATAACTAGGGCTGTCAATCGATTCAAATATTTAATCAGGATTAATCGCATGATAGTCCATAGTTAATTGCGATTAATCGCAAATTAATTGCACATTTTTCTATATATTCAAAATGTACCTTAAAGTGGCAGTAGGCAGTATATTTTTGGCATCATTGGGCAAAAATGCCATAATAACCTTTCAGCATACTGTAATTCAAGTGTTCTGAGAGAAAACTAGACTTCTGCACCTCCTCATGGCTCTGTTTTCAGGCTTTAGAAAATCTAGCCCGTGAAGGGAGACTTTGACCAATCACAGGTCATTTCATTGAGAGAGCGTTCCTATTGGCTGTCACAAACTTTCTAATTTTACAGCTAAACAGTACGCTACATGATGATTCTGACAACATTTGAGGAGAGAAAGAGGCATTAACGTAACATAATATTGATTCATATTTGATCAGCGCGGCCTAGTTTGACCGTTTGGTCGGAGTTCGCGAGTGATTGACAGCCGGCTCTCATCGACAGCAGACCTCAGATCAGCTGTTACTGCTTGTTATCCTCCGGTCTGGGAAATCTTGCAGATGACGTTAGGAGCACCGGAGGACAAAGACGCACATGATTTTTTTCAGGTTACCTGTTTTATGTACTACTGTCACGAAATAGCGACCGTTTTATAAAAATAACTTTTTTAAATCATATTTGCCTCAATCTCACCTACTTCAGCTTTTTTCAGATTATCACGTTAGCTTTGACAGCCCTTGTTATAACTTCTTTCAGTTTCACAGTCTGTTAACAGTATCTAAAGCTTGACAATGACTAAAACTAAGAGTGGTAACATAAATACAAAAGGACTCATATTTCAGAAATAAGGTATTTGGATCTTGAAGTGGAGGACAAATGTATACACCCACCTGCGTGATATTTCAGGGTTGTTTTTTTTTCCCACTTAGAGCCATCTTTCAATGTTTATCTGGTCCTTCTCCGCCTCATCTGTGTTTCTTTTTTCCATCTGCCTGTTTATACAATTTGTCATTGCTTCATATCTTTTGTTTTTCTTCTTTCATTGTCTTGATTACACCCCCACCTGCTGCCAATCTGTCACGTCTTCCCTCCCGTGACGTCTATGACAGCGATGACGTTTGAGAGCGAGCTCCGGATGTGTGTGGTTTTGTAAGCTTTTTTTTCCCCTTTTAGGCACACGCACAAATAAGCAACAACCACGACGGAACAATAAGTTAATACTATAGTGCATCGACTCTTGGACATTTAACAAAGTGATTGCTGCTTCGTATTCAACAGCAGATTTGGTCCACTCCACATGCCCACATAATGTAACAGTTGGCAGATTGCTGCCGGCCCAGCGCTGCAGTAGCTGATTATTTGGGCAGCATGTGTGAATAGCAATAACTGTGGCCTGAGGGCTCCTAAGAATTTTCAATCCACCAGGGGATCACAGTAAAATCTATAAGTGATTACACTGGTACAGAGAGGCAGGAAATCAACAGAGAACTAGCTGCCCTCCTATGTATGATTGCATATAGTGTAGAGGGCCTATTGTACATGCTGCAGCTCTTAATTTAACGCTGCTTTGTGTTTGGTGGAAGTATATGGTGCTAAATGCAAATGAACCAACCCATGATGTGATGTGAAAAGTAGGAGTGATTAAACCTCTAACACATTTACTGTTCTAAAGTCATTAGAGGCTTTTTAAATCGATATAATTAATTTGTTTCAGCGTTGCAGGTGGGACCCGGAGGAGCAGGTAGCCGGGGGAGAGCCGCTCGCAACGCCGCCTCGCCGGGAGGGAACGCTAACCGACCATGAAGCCATGACCGTGACCACGTGACTCACGCCGACCGTGACAGATGTCTCATTTTTTACACTGACGAGCTTAAATGTTAATTGCCGCAATAACAATAAAGTTTATTGGATTATGCTGTGAAATTAAAAAAGCGGAATCAATGAGTGGCAGAGTAAGGGGAGGGGGGGAGATGAAGAAACGGCCAAGGCTGGAGAGAAAACACTTGAGTAAATGAGAAGGAGACAATGGCCGAGGATTGTGGAAAGATAATAAACTGTAATTTCCACTGTTGTTTGTGTCGCGATGCCCGAGCTCGCCGCTACGTATGCAAATGAACCCTCTCGATGAATATTTTAACATACTGAATCATTTGGCTGTATTTGTGGACACTCGGCGTTCATTTGTGTTGTCACATTGTAGCAAAGACAGAGGTAATTTCTGTAAATGAGAGCAATCGCTGGATGTTAACATAAAGCGTAATTGCTTTCAGAGCCAGTCCCCATACAAATTATAATGATGTAATAATAAAAAAAAAACAACACCAAGCTGCCTGTCGTTGGAAATGAGAAGTCAACTGACATTTTTAGCGACTGATATTTCATGCTCCTTCTGCACAAACAGACGCCGACACGCACACGCGGCCGTAAACAAGACGTTAAATTAACACCATACAAAATAATCAAAGTTGGGCACTGGAGCGTAATATTAGAGCAGAGAGGGGAACATGTTATGTTGGAGCTTTTTTTTTTTCTCCGTAGCCTTGCTTTCTTGGCACAAGCAGCCCCGGCACCACAGCAGCATATCGAATGTGTGGTGTGTGTGTGTGTGGAGGGGGGGGGGGGGGCAGCGGTGTGTGAGTCTGTGCTGTAAATTAGCCACGTGGTTCAGCCTGCAGCGGTTCACCTTCAGAGGCACACAGTGAATTACACCGAAGCCATGTCAAAACAATTGGAATGCAAATCAAATACCTCGGGGGTGACTTTGGTCTCCTGGGATCCAGTAATCTACCCTCTCCGGTTCCGTGGCTGATTTTTGTTGAGTGAAATATTGATTTTGGCTCAACATTTTGTAAATATTTACCCCGCGGACGTTAGAGCGGCCTCACCGCTCGAAACAAAAAGGGAAAAAAGCTCCAATTTCTGTTTGGAAGTGAGAGTTTGGTTTGGTTTACATGCTCATTTTTACAATTTGAACATCTCTAAAGCCTGGAAGGATAAAGTGAAGACGGTGATGCTGATGATGAAGGGCTGAATGAACAAGTGATGAAGGTCACTTTACAGACAAGGAGGAGTCGGTGACGCAGTGGTAAACTGGAGAAATATAACCTATTCTGGTGAGAAAGTGTTGTTGCTAGTCGTTGACTTTGGCTGCCACATCATGCTACTGTTTCTCCTTGACTCTTCAATATCAGTCTCTTTATTTATCCTTTAATTCCTCATACCTCTCTCTACATCCTGACCTCCTTCTGTCACATTTACCCCCCCTTCGTTCCCCCGTCTTTCATCCCAACTGAGAAAACTCTAACTCAAACAACCCCACATATACTTAAAGGGATAGTTCAGGTGTTTTGAAGTGGGGTTATTTGAGGTTCTTATCCATAGTCAGTGTATTACCTACAGTAGATGACGGTCGGCATGCCCAAGCTTGGAGAAACAGACGGGAGTTACCGCACGGAAGCAAAGCAATGTACAGCTGTGGACGGGGCCGGCAGCAAAACATATTTTAGCCACCTAAAAAAATCAATATCAGTTTAAGTGTACGCTATCTTTAGAATATTTTTGCTGGCTTACCTTGCCATGAGAGAGCTATACAGTCTATGTTTCTGACGAGGAACTGAAGTCGTAATTGCCAAAGCAACCAGACAAAAACAGTAATTTTACCTCGCAGAACACGGGGGTTGTTGGTTTACCGCTGCCTGGAGCATAGGTGGATACAACGGCTTCAGGTCCCCGTCAGAAAGGGCTGTCTGACGGCAAGGTTAACTGGGAAAATATTCTAAATATAGTGTACACTTAAACTGATGTAGATTTTTTTTAGGTGGGCCTTTCTTTTAGGTACCTAAAATAGGTTTTGCTGCTGCCCTCGTCCACAGCAGTACATTGCTTTGGTCCAGTGCGATAACTCCTGTCTGCTTCTCCAAACTGGGAGCGTGTCGAGTATTAACAATAGCCATGTTTGTTGTTTATGTTCAAAATGATAAGTTTGGGGGAGTGGCTTAGGAGGGAGTCAGTGTTACCGACTTAGCAATTTTCTTGCTGGATTTAGTGACTTTTGGAGCTATTGCTGCGTTGAAGCCACCGTTTCTTTTACATCAGCAAAATTTGGAAAATGAGCCAGATAGTTAAGTGTGATAGTACTGAGCTTATGCTTCATTTGATGCTTGAAAACACAAGCATGGATGTGAAATGCATCAGCTCCCTTTCTCACCCTGCTGATGGAGAAGACGAAGCCGGGCTGGCCGGAGCAGGTGCCCATGAAGCAGAAGCGCAGCTGCCAGTAGAACCAGTGCTCGCAGATGAAGGTGATGAGCGACAGAGCCATGGCGGCGCCGAGCATGTAGAAGACGCCGGCCATGTTGTCCACGTCCAGCTGGCTGGACATCACCTCGTTCTTCTCGTGGTGGCAGATTCCCGTCAGCCACAGGGACTCCAGCTCCTCCATCTCACCTGGATGGAGGATGAAGCAGAAGAGGGGGAAGGAAGGAGGCAAGGAAGGATGGTTGATAAAGAGTTGATGGAGCGACAACAAGAAGGAAGAAGGAGGGAGATATGCGGACGAGACGAGAGGAAAGGGGCACGATGACGACATGCGGAGAAGTGTTTTTATGATTCGTACGGGAATTGAAATAAAGAACGGAGTGTGAAAAAAGTGGGAAAGAATGTAAAATATAAAGGAGAGAGGAGGGATATGATGTAATAACAGGATGGGTATTGGAGGACACGAGGGATGGAGAGATGATGCAACAGAAGAAGAGAGGAGGGAAGATGGCGGGCAGACGTTGGGAAGAGGGGGGGGGGGTCAGGGGAGTTAGAAGTGAAATGCAGCCTTGAATTTCGCAGTAAGCTTCATTGCAGACAGGAAAAGAGTAACACACATGCCATTGGTCACATGTTAATTACATTGATCTTTTTTTGCACTCTTTCCTGCAAAATAACTGTGTGTCTCTCTCTCGATCTATGTGGAAACATGCATCCATCTGTGCAAACTGTAAAAAAAAATGTTTGCATATGTATGCAATGCGTGTGCACAAAATGTGTGTGTGTGTGTCCGTGCGTCTGATGCCGGTCCCTGAGCTTCTGGTGTCTTTTGTGGGTCACCTTCTGTTTCATCACGAGCTGTTCTCTATCAAAGCTGACTGTGGCAGGACAGGCGTCGCTTAATTAATCATACATTCAGCCGTTGTCGCCGCACGTCAGCGCGACTGTTGCACCGGAGCACTGGCTGGCCTCTAAGCAGCAACAAGAAGCTCCGCAGCATACAAACTCAGGGAGAGGCACCGCACGCACACACATACACACACACACACACACACACACACACACACACACACACGCAGGCAGAAATACAGACACTAGCTTATATCTGCTGAGAAGCTGATTGTGAAATGCAACCATTTTGTAGCTGTTTTGACGTGACAGTGGTGTACAACACTGGTATTGGTATGGCAAGAGCGTATTAACACAATGACTTTGGTTTATTTGTGTTGGGCCAACTTGTTGGGGGATTGTTTCCTAACATTAGAATGTCATTGTGGTTATGTTTGTTATCTGTTTTAGGGCTGTCAAAGTTAACGCCATTATAACGTGTTAACGCAAAGAAAACTAATTTCTTTAACGCATTAACGAAACTTGTGACTTTTAGGTTGTAGCGGGCTCAGTTTTTTTGAAGGTAATGGCATCATATGAAAGTAAAAAACCTAAGGAATCCATTGATACCAACCATGTCGTACTAGCTTGTCACAAAGGAAGATAAATAACGCTCCAAACTTAAGCTAAATTTTGGCATGGCCATTCTCAAAGGGATCCCTTGACCTCAAGATATGTGTCTCCAATATCATAGTCAAGTCAGCACACTGACAGCCTTAATGATGGCATTGACAGCCCTAATCTGTTTTTAAATAGCAAAATCTTTTCTAGAAAACGGGAACATTCGTCTGTAGTGACAACTTGGAAAATGCCCCAAAAAATACTTAGACATGTGACAGTGGAAAGTAAAACATAAACATGGTGAGGGGAAGCAACAATTGTCCCTGACTGGATTCAAATCCAGGTCATCACCGTTATACACTGTGTGCTCTAGACCGCTAGGAAGGTCCAACTCTGTAAAAAGTGACCTTTAATAAAAGAGTAAATGCATTATGGCTCCACTCCACTCAGAGTTTCCAACTCAAATCTATCTCAGCTGTGATCATTAAGGTCGGCAGGTGGACTATTAAACTATGAGTTCTTCCAGAGAATTACTTTTGACTGATGAATGTGTTTCATCAGTCAAACGTACATGCCCACAAACACCTGAAATTACGTTTTAATACATACAAAAACATAGTCTCAACTATATTGCCATGCCAATAGGCCTTTTTCACAGCAGACATGTTGTTTTGTCATAGTCGGAAAAGCTCAGGTGTAACTAATAACACTAACGATGGCTCAGTTCTCCCACCATGAAACAGCGTTAACTGTATTTTTTACACCTGTGCTTTCTCTACTGTTATATCTCAAAATGTCCTCCGTAAAAAAGGCCTATTATAACAAAAATAAGACACAGTGATTAAACATGAACGTTCGTTCTTGACGTACAGTAGGAAACAGTTGTTTTGGGATGTTTTATGCATTTATCTCAAGCAAGTCTGAGGTCTCGGAAAGTTGATTTTTCAGTGTTAAGTTTAAGATTGTGGAGTGGAGGCATTTAACCTTTATTTTGTTTATAACGTTTACTTTGTAACCTAAAAATAATAGTTCAAAACTTTGGGACATACACTTATTTGTATTTCTAGCTAAAGCTAACAGCCAGTTAGCTTAGCTTATCATAATGACTGGAAACAACTAGCACGGCTAACAAAACATGCCTTCTGTACCAGCACCTCTAAATTCACTAATTAACATGTTATATCTCGTTTATACTAAAGGGTAAAAACAACAATTCACTATTTTTTATGGGGGGTTGTGTGCAAACTATTTCTTTATGCTAAGCTAAGCTTAGTAGCCTCATAGGCTATTTACTATACAGACATGAGAGTGGTTTCAATCCTCTTATCTAATTCTCCCCCAGAATACAAATAAACATATTTCCAAAAAACTATTCCTTTAACTTTTATGGTGCCTTGCTCGGTGGACAATAACACTGTCAGGACATTGTAGAAGATTCAATTGAAAGAATGATTCAGCTGACATTTGACTTGAATCACAAAATGAAAGAGTCAGTTCAATGAGAACTTGAATAAAAACCATCAGCTTATAATCTTTATTGCCTGTTGTCTTCTTTGCCCTTCTTACTTTTATGCCGGGCACACACTACAACAGAATCAAGGGACTCGGGAGGACAATTCCTCCCTCCCGAGTCCCGACAATCGTCAGCAAAGCCGTGATTTTTTGATGGTTCTAAAGATTATCTTTCCAGATATTCCTGTAGTGTGAGGTTTGTTAAGAGTGTTTTTTACATCCCCGATCGGTTGTGAAGTCCATCCTGGTCGCATCGATTTCAAATCACAAATATTAAACATGTTCAATATTTAACATCGGATATCCTGTTGTGTACGGGGAACCCAGACAGTCGATGACGCAGTCACGTGGGAAAGAACGATATCCAATTGAGAACCAAGCTGACTGAGGAAGGAAGTACAACTGCCATCGTGGCGGCCGCGGCTAATGCAAAATGCAAAGTAGTAATAAGATGGATTCAGAAATGGAGGACCAACTTGTTGATCTGTGGCAACAACACGAGTGTTTATGTAACGTGTCTCAATGACTTCATCCATCCATCCTGCATGAATTTTCAGTACAAAATAAAAACTAACATCGCTAATTCTTCCCGCCCGTCGTCCGCCATGTTTGTTTACGCTAAAGTCACGTTTGATCGGGAAAGATTTTGCGAGATTTCCTGTTTCGAGAGTCGGGATTCTTGTTGGTCATGAATGGAATCTGTGAGTGTGTGTTGTGCTGTTTTGGCCAAATTGTTGGTCACCTGATACTATAGGAACAAAACTGTTAAATTGATCATAACATGATGTTATGTGTTGGGTCTCTCACATTTTCAATATCTGTTAAGATTTCAAAAATCTTTTAGCGTGGACCAGTCTTTAGTCACTTTTACTTTTAGTCAAAAGTCAGATTAAAAAAGAGAGAACATTTTAGAACTGAAGAAACCTTTCATTCATTTTATTGATGCCTGTTATCTCTGAAATGATGCAACAGGTCTGTCATTGATTTCAAGGCTGAAAGGTCATTTAACTCAACACGTCCTGCAAACGACTCCAAAACTTTTCATCCAACAACCAATCAAAAAATCACATTTTTTTTTTTTGCTCAGGCCTGCGTCAGACTACCCAGACTCTCTTCCAGCCCTCGTACCAGGCCACCGGGCTCTCCACGTGAGTCTGATCACTTTCTAGGCCACCAGGAGGGGAGTGGATGGCGAGGCGTGGCAAAGTGACATTGAAATCCTGAGAGGGGCTAGACGGGGACGCTTGGTTCCTGTATGAATGCAGTCGCACAGGGGGGGTGTTACTGCGAGCCGACCCACATTCAAACACACACATGTGCTCATAGAAAAACACACAAACTAGTCTTACAAACAGGTTAAAAAAAAGGTATAATCAATAAGTCAGAAACAATACACACACGCACACACACACACAACACTCTTTGTATTTAGGTTGATAAAAATAAACCTGTGTCATAAATAGTCAGAAGCTCTACACCGCTCTCTCTTTATCTCTCTAACACACACACACACACACTCTCGCTTACACACATAGGCCCTCTCATTTTCAGAGGCCTGACCCATATTCACATGCGCACGCTCGCACACACACTCACACACAAACCCGCGCACACACGGTGTTGAAATACACCAGGAGCTATGCTGGCACCCCTAACTGGGACGCACTATAGTGGGCCCCGGAGGGCCCTTGGTTCAGGATGCTCACAACACGCTGGACCGTGCCCAAATAAACTAGCAACAACACACACACACTCACACACACACACACCAAACTTCCATTACATTCCCCGTTCTGCATTGAGCTGTACATCAACACGGGACATTGTGAAATTAGTCTGTTAAAGTCGATAAACCGGGCAAGCAGCAGAGACACTTTGACTTGTTTATGATGAAGAGTTTTTGCTTGAAAACCATAAAGCATGTAGGAGTGGACATTTTGAACACGTTTTATTTCATTCCCTGCTCGTTCTGCGACTCATTAATACTCCGGCTTGAGCTGACAGGAATGAAGTGTTTCAAAAAGAACAAGCCCTGGAGAGCTTGGACAGTCTCCCATAAAAGGCAAGCGGGATCATAAAGCAGAGGGGCCCCCACGGTGGAGCTAAATCTCATGTTATATTCCTAGCAGCGCCGTCTTACCTTTTCTGTCTGTTCTTCATATACAGTATATGAGAGTGGAATTATATGTACATTTGACTTGCGGAGCCAATTAATCACCACAATTGTGGTCGTAGACACAGAAATTACTTAGAAGAACTATGATTTTCTTCCCTCTCTGCTCCTCTATTTAAATGTTACTGTCTGAGAAGCCCATCTTTGCCTCAGTTTCTTTCTGGAAGATATTGCATTTTACACAAATACACATGAGAAGTAAACTTAGCCACTGTTATTTGTCCCTACAGCACAGCCTGAGACATGATTAGCTCAGGTTTATTACAACTTGGATCTTATTTCTTTAGGTTTGACCATCGTTTCTACTGGTTATTATAACATTGTTCTCACAAAGTTAAAGCTGCAGTTGATAAAAAGTTATTTTTATAAAACTGTCACAATATCCTGACTTGAAGTCGCAGGGCATGAGACAGATAATCTGTGAAAAAAAACATGTTCCTCTGCCTCCTCCTAGTGCTCCTAATGACATTTGCGAGATTTCCCCCTGCCAGAACAAAAACAACCAATCAGAGCAGAGCATTAACTAAAGCAGCTGTCAATCACCGCTAAACTAGGCAGCAATGATCAAATATGAATCAATATTCTGTTACTGTGGTGGCTATTTCTCTCCTCAAATGTTTTCAGAAACATATTTTAGTGTTCATTTGTAAAATGAGAAAGTTTGTGACCTGGCAGCCATGTTGAAAACAGTCGAGCCAAAACCAAGCACCGCCCACCGGCCGGGTCACAAACTTTCTAATTTTACAGCTAAACAGTATACTAACATATGTTTCTGAAAACATTTGAGGAGAGAAATAGGCATTACAGTAACAGAATCTTGATCTACAGCTGCTGTAGAGACTGCTCGGCTCTGATTGGTTGTTTTCCTTCGAGCACTTTGAAATCTTGCAAATGCCATTATGAGGACACAGAGGAACCTGATTTTTTCAGATTATCTGTCTCATGCACTACTATCAGGATATAGTGACCGTTTTATAAAAATAACTTTAAAGTTACCGACTGCAGCTTTAATTGCTGAGATCTGGGAATTGGCGACATCTTAAGTTGTTTGGAGGAAATGATGAAGGCTGTTGGTGAAATTCTGACCAAAACTGTTTGTTGTAAACATCTATCACAGTTTATATACCATCTTCCTGCTACAACTTTAACCTAAGCAATAGACAGCTCTTACTGTAGCTGTGCACACACGCTGCCTTACTGTGCAGTGAGGGATTATTCCCAATATTTCAGGTGCATTCACTTTCAGTTTTGCCTGCAAATAAAGTGGTTTAGATCATCCTTGTGTTCAAACCCAGTCGTACATTTACTTGTACGACTGGGTTTCTTACCCCATCAGACTTTGCTTCAGCGATGCTACCATGTTTTTGCCATGTAACTTGTGGAGTACAATATTATTATAACCGAAACCAAATGAAACAGCCAAAGCCAATAAAGTAGGACCACATTTGAAATAAACCAGATTTATCCTTTAAAGAGGATCTATTATGCTCATTTTCAGGTGCATGCTCGTATTTTGAGTTTCTACAAGAACATGTTTACATGCTCTATTGTTCAAAAACGCTTTATTTTCCTAGTACGGCTGTGCTGCAGCACTTCTTTTCACCCTTTGTATGCTGAAAAGCCCAGTCTGCTCTGATTGGTCAGCTGGCCCACTCTGTTGTATTTGGCCAAACTCTTCAGACTCCGCTCCAGCTCCGCTCTAACTAGCTTTGTTTGAGGGCGTGCCAAATAGTCTTTAGGAAGGTATTATGCAAATGTGTTACTTGGTGACATCATCACGTTACGGAAGAAAAGGCGGGACTTCAATCAAGGCGTTTCAGGGAGTTCAGGAGCAGTGTTTCTGTGGAGGAGAGGAACTCCCTTTGGCTTGGACTTTGGGCTTTGTAACTTTGCAGACCTTTTACATGCACAAAAAAACTAAAAACTATTTAACACACTAAAGGAAAAAGTACAAAAACATAATAGATCCTCTTTAACGTTTGCTTCAAGGCTGTTAATAAGAAGTTATGTTCTGGTCCTTCCCTAAAAATACCTTGCATTATCTCAATGACTAACTCATGCATCTTTGAGTTGTTATTTACACAACTCATCACATCAGCACAGCTGTATGCATGACAGAGTCTCTGCTTGCTGAGTGCATTAAACTGTGCACTAGCTATGAATAAAACAGCGGCGGAAACAGCACGTCGTCTCACCGTCTCCAAAGAGCTGCAGGATGGCCAGGTCCACGTGCCTCTTCCAGAGCGACTCCTTCTGGATGGCGATGCCGTACCCCGTGGTGGCGAAGATGTAGCCGCTGCCAATGGTCACCAGCTTGCAGCCCTCGTCCCTGCCAGCCATGTAGTTCAGCACGGCCGCGTCGTAAATGAAAGCGTCTAGTTTACTAATGAAAAAGAGAGAGAGGGAGAAAGAGAGAGAGATAGGTTACAATTAATTAGCACTTCGGAGTCAGACATCACAGCTACAACATTCCAATTAACCTGCTAAATAGCACTAAGCTGCTGATAAGTGTAATAGACTTCCACTTGGTTTGCCAAAGACAGGAGCTGGCACACAGTGTGGCGAAAAGGCACACTTGATGAAAGAGGGGGAGTGAAAGTATTATTGGAGTTATTCATCTACAATATGTTTACATGCAGACAAGTTGGAAAGACAAAAAGAAGGGAATATATTTTCCCCACAATTTACATTTGCTATTACAATATGTGACTACGATATAATGATCATTGTTTCAAACTCTGTCGTGCTTTTGATTCCCTTAAAAAATCTGCTCCAATAAAACTGAATTCAACCCCTTAAAGGTACTATATGTAACAATTTACATTTATTAATCGCTTTGTATTATCAATGTGTGATGGGAATGTAACTGTCAAAATTAACAATAATAATAATAACGCGTTAACGCAAATTTGTTTTAATGCCACTAAGTTCTTTAACGCATTAAAGCAATTTAAGATTTTACGGTTGTAGCGGGCTCACTTTTAAAGCTAGAGTAAAGATACTGGTATCATATGAAAGTAGGAAACTTAAAAAATGTAGTGGTACTAACCACGTCATACTAGCTTGGAGGACAAGGCTAAATAACAAAATTACGCTAAATTTTGGCATTGAGATTTTCAAAGGGGTCCCTTGACCTCTGACCTCAAGGTATGTGAATGAAAATGGGTTCTATGGGTACCCACGAGTCTCCCCTTCACAGATATGCCCACTTTATGATAATCACATGCAGTTTGGGGCAAGTCATAGTCAAGTCAGCACACTGACACACTGACAGCTGTTGTTGCCTGTTGGGCTGCAGTTTGCCATGTTATGATTTGAGCATATTTGATATGCTAAATGCAGTACCTGTGAGGGTTTCTGGACAATATTTGTCATTGTTTTGTGTTGTTAATTGATTTCCAGTAATACATATATACATACATTTGCATAAGGCAAGCATATTTACCCACTCATGTTGATAAGAGTATTAAATACTTGACAAATCTCCCTTTAAGGTACATTTTGAACGGATAAAAAATGTGCGATTTATTTGCAATTAATCGTGATTAACTATGGACAATCATGCGATTCACTGCGATTAAATATTTTAATCGATTGACAGCCCTAATTGTAACGTAACTCAAAAACTGAGACCTTCCTCGACTTTCTCGGTTGCTTAGAACAGCCTGTGGACTGATTTCTATGTAAAGGACTCTCTAAAATCTAAAGGATGTGACGTTTATGGGCGGTCCTGATTGCCTTGCCTCTCTTCAGCGCCCCTACAGTGCCAACAGTATGGAGCTAACGTAGCAAAATACTGTCTTGAGTGGATAGCGTCAGCTGATTTATCCAGGGTCCGTGTACGTTTTGATAGTTTGTTTATTGGATTTAATCCAAAGTGGCAGAAAGAAAAAAAAAGACTAATATTTTTGTTTTGTGTTCCCCGCCGCTGGGAAACTAATTTGCTGGGAGGAGAGCAGCCGGAGACGGACCTTCAGTTAGCGGCTATAGCAACTTAAATTCATCTAGCACAAACCCCAGCTAACCTGAACGGCCAGATGGTTTGCTACAAAAAAAAAACATCTGAGAAGCCATCAGTGGAAACTGTTTGGAGAAGGGCAGACACTTTCAAAAATACTTGGCAGGTGATTGGATGAACCATCTGTCAATCAAACTCTCTCGCTCGGGAGAAGAGCGAAAACATCTTTTCCATCGAGAAAAGTCTTCAGTGTCGTTCTTTGCTGTTCTTTAAATGAAGAAGCACTCTCCAGTTCTGATACAACCGATGCTATTGCAGCATCTACGTTGACCTCTTTAGGAGCCGCCATTGTTGTTTAGATCGAACAGTCGCCTCTCCGTCGCACACCTAAGCCACGTCTGTAGCTGCAGGTAGCTCATCACGGATGGTCCGTGTTCTGGCTTGCCGGACACAAATGCATTACTTGAAGCCTAACAAGATGGATTTTCGTGTGATATGTGATCCTGAGTTTCTCGCATGATCTTGTGACATCGCAAGAATCCAGCTGCCATGCAAGGTAAAACAACAGCGCTTGTCTGATCCCGGACCGCCCGACTCCCCACGGGATCAGTAAACTTTATGTTGCTGTTGTTACACAGATTAGACCATTTTGTCAAATAGGGACTTACGTTTAAATAATAAATGTGATCCTTCAAATTCATTTTAATACGGAAGTCTTTTTGCAGCTTTGGTTTTACGGTGAAACTAAATGAACCACTTCAGTGTGCAGTTTCTCACCCAGCCTTGAGACTCCCAAGAGCCTCGTTGACGTTTTTCTGATGGAACTTCGTCATGTAGCCGTGCATTTCTGGATAGTTGTTCCTGATGTTTCTCTCCGTGCTCCCGTTTGGGACGGTGCCGAACCGAAACGGAGGCGAGAAGTCGTTGGGACTCTGGAACTAAACATGGAAGACGGAGCGTGGAGAGAGAGAGGCGTGTAAAGCATCAACTTAATACAATTAAAGGTACAGGTGAAGAAAAAGAAAACAAAGGTGGCATCAAACAGCATCAAACAGAAAGCTTCCTTCTTACCTTTTTGTCTGAGAGACCAGTTACCTGGTCCACATACTCCTCCTGGATCATGAAAGCAGCCAGGTTGGCAGTGTAGGAGGCCAGGAAGATGACAGCGAAGAAGGCCCACACTGACACCATGATCTTACTGGTGGTGCCTTTGGGGTTCTGCACCGGCACGGAGTTGTTAAAGACCAGACCCCACAGCAGCCAGATGGCCTTACCGATGGTGAAGGACGGACCGTGAGGTTCTGAAAGAAACACAGCCATGCTTAAAGTATATGGGACAGATCAGCTTTTGTTTCTACACCAGTGCGTGGGACACACAGTTGGTCTGCTTTTACTGGTGGGTCTCCAGCTGAGTGAGGATTCTGTTTAGTTGAATGAAACTTTAAAGAGGACCTAATATGCTTATTTTCATGTGCATCTTGTCAAAAAACTACTAACTACTAAAACTCTAACTAGCTTTATTTGACGGTGTACCAAACTAGCAAGTGTTATGCAAATGTGTTACTTAGTGACATCACTACATTACAAAAGAAAAGGCAGGACTTCAAACAAGGCATTTCAGGCAGTTCAGGAACAGTGTTTCTGTGGGGGAGACTAACTCCCTTTGGTGTGGATTTTGGGCTTTGTAACTCTGCAGACCTTTTACATGCACAAAAAACGATATAACACACTAAAGGAGAGGGGAAAAAGCACAAAAGCACAATAGGGTCCTCTTTAATGTCTTATTAACTCCTGCACCAGTCCAAAACTATTCAATGAACTGGCATGAATTTTGGTACAGACATTCATGTCCCCCTCAGGAGGAATTGTAATAACTTTGGTGATCACTCAGCTTTTCATATAGCAGCATAATCAGGTCAAATCTTCAATTTGTCCAATACTTTGATTTATGACCAAATATCCTGCAAAACTAATGACATTCCCATCAGCCTCAGCTGTTTTTTGTGTTCAGTGCTAATTAGCAAAAGATAGCATGCTAACAAGCTAAACTAAGCTGATGAACATAATAACCATTAAACCTGCTAAACATCATCATTTTAGCGTCTTTGTGAGCATGTTGCCATGTTAGCATTAGCATTTAGCATTTAGTAAAGCCTCACAGAGATGCTAGTATGATTGTAGACTCTTATTTTATGTCAGTTACATCAGCTACTGTGTATTCACTGACCAAAAAATATATACGCAAAACTTTTGTTTTTTCGCTCCCATTTTTCACAAGTTGAAATGAAAGGTCTAAGACTTTTTCCAGCGGGACAGCTGATGCAACAGTTGATTTGCACAACCAAAGAATTTCTGCACAAACTGTCAGAAACCGTCTCAGGGAATCAATATTACAAATCCTACTATAGCGAAGGCATGGCACGCCCTACTCTGCCTCTGATTGGCTTATCATCGTATTCTTACCCTAACCTTAACCCTCCTATTATCTTTGGGGTCAATTTGACCCCATTCAATGTTTAACATCTAATAAATGATTGACCACATCATTTTTTTTGCTTCATATTTAATGACTCTTCCTAATTTAATGGGGACAACTGGGTAAACATAAAATTAAAATGATAATATGTTTTCAATGTCCTGTACACATGCTGTACGCATCGGTGTTCTTTGGGGTCAATTTGACCCCAGACTGTTTTAGCTGTATAAAACATATAAAAAATATCAACATTTTACACACATTTGTTTTGGATGATATTGAGGTCACTATAACATGCAACTTTATAATCTTCAAAAAGCTTTAGGGCCCTAACCTAACATAACCATAACTGTAGTAGTGCGAGAACCACTGATAGTTCACACGACATGGGGGAGGGGAAACATCATTCTTGCGAAAACCTTGATATTTCCCCACGTTTTGGGGGCGGCAAAATATGGTTCCCGTGAAGATATTGATTTTATTTAAAGGGCTATTTAGGTAGTCAACAAACAAACATAAAGTACCTGACATAAACTCGGGTAACAATTTCAATTATAATCATTTTCTGGAGGTTTAAATTGCTGGGGTCAAATTGACCCCAAGGACAAAAGATGTTAGTAAATTTGAAGGTAACAGGAGGGTTAACCAATCTCACGCCTCATGCCTAGACCTAACCAATCCAACTAATGAAGGCAGTGAGTACTAGCCAATCAGAGGCAGGGGAGGGCGGGCCATGCCTTTACTATAGCGGGATTCATAATTTAGCCTTCAGTGAAGCTCATCTGCATGCTCGTTGTCTTCAGCAGGGTCTTGGCCTGACTGCAGTTCTTCGTCGTAACCGACTTGAGTGGTTAAAAAGCTCATCTTCGATGGCGTCTGACGCTCCGCAGAAGTGTTCTCTTCACGGATGCATCCCTGAAGAGAATGTGTGACCAAAAAATTGCATATCTGTAGCCATAGTCATGTGACATCAATCGTTCATAGTTCTTTTATTGTGACCATCAGCATCTTGATATGCCACACCTGTCAGGTGGATGGATTATCTTGGCATAGGAGAATACTCACTAGCATGGATTTTAACACATTTATGCACAACATTTGAGAAAAATAAGTGTGGATAGACAAGATCTTTCATTTCAACTCGTGAAAAATGGGAGCGAAAACAAAAGCGTACATCTACAGTATATCACACATGTGAATGTAATTAATATATTTTTTATTCAGTTAGGAACTGTGTTGGTCCAATTTATCCCTGAGCTGGCAGCAGACTGGTTCATACCAGCCATTATGCTGCGATAAGCAGTTGGTTCATAATGTTCGTGTGGGCATGTGTGAGAGAGAAAGAGAGAGTGTGTGTGCGGGCGTGTGGCTGTTTATTGTTGTATGGAGCTTTTGTTTCGTGGACAAACGGACTTTATCGTGCCAAATATCTCCTTTGTGAAGTTTGTGAAGAAAGTTGGTTTAAATGAATCGGGCAGAGACTTTACAAATCTGCAGTTGGGCCATTGATACATTATTGCGTTGAATCCTTTGAGTCGAAACTTCGATCTGCACTCTTCGTGATACCAAACTCCCACCGCGCTACAAGCAGATAAAACAAGGAGGCACACAGAAGAGAACAGCGCTTTAGGGAGGAGCACATCTTCTCCACAACATGATGAAGGATGAGAGGGATGACAAAAAAAGATAACCATTGTCTATATATAGCCACATCAGAGATAGAGTTGTGGGAAGACATTGATTTTTTTTTTTTTTCCTTATCTTTTTTGGCTGGGGGGAGATCTAACACTTAAACTAGCCCCTTGCTGTCAGAGCTGAAACGTGATTTTGGGAAATATGGAAATTGATGCAAATGCGTTGCATGCAAAGTGTGAAGGAGGTGTGTTGAAACCCAGGCAGTGAGACACACCTGTAAATGATGAAAAGAGAGCAGCGAGGAGGAGGAAGAGGAAGAGGAGGAGGAGGAGGAGGAAGAGGAGAATGAAGTCATTGGGTCAGCGAGGACGGCTCGTCTATATGTGGAGGCGGCCCGCGCTCTGTTTGTGCGCTTCTGTTTTTTTTTGTGCACAGTAAGACAATTTGTACATCTGCAGTGGTGATGTTACAGACAGAAAGCATTAACCTGCAGAGATGGACCCGCGCATCCTTATTTGGTGCAAATGACTAGTTGGAGCATTACTCATCAAACACTCTGCTTTCCATCCGCTGACTTCACCAGCAGAGATGAAAGCATTTCATGTTTTTATCTCTCTTTGAATGTTGGAATTTGGTGGACAGATAGCAGCACTTGGCTTCATTTGGCTTCCACCATCAGATTGTTTTCATTGCCAAAACTATTATACTGCTTTCATGTGTTGGTGATATTCTCACATTCAGGACTTTCAAGTTGGCTGCTTATAATTCTCCAATTCAGATGCTATTCAGAAAAATCAGAAACCTAGAAAATGCCAGAAAATTAAAGCTAACAGGCAACTAAACACACTGAGGAGTTCTGGTACTGGGGTGTATGAGCCACCAATATTCACTAGGGCTGGGACGATTCACCTATCTCCCGATTCGATACTATCACGATACTTGGATGCCGATTCGATAAGTATTGCGACTCGATACACTAGACCATGGGAAAAAGTTGAATCATACACTTCTAGGGACTTTTACTTTGGAAAATATCCAAATTAATACAGTAAGAATGTTTGATTTTCAGCATGTATGTAGTCAGAGATGTCCTGAAGTCAAATATATCAGTCATTGTCTGGCATTATTTATTACATTTTTTCCAGCAACCCAAAAATCAAAGAATTAAGACGTTTCCCTCACAAATTAGTGGTACTTTCTATTTAATTATAAGGTAAATGTATTGTTTTATACTTCTGGTGAATATAATCCAATCAATCTTATTTCCTTATATGTATTTTGTATATACAGTTCCCTTTGTTAGCACCTTATTTTGAAAACTGGACGTAGTCACACATGTACTTCCTCTAACTTCCTCTGTGCTCCTGATGGTATGTGGAAGATTCCATCGCGCCCGGAAGTTTGCTCCGGCCGGTGAGTGGTGCTTGGCTTTGGCTTTTGATCAGCGCTGTCTAGTTTGACAGTTTGAATTGAGTTTGCGAGTTTCGCGAGCAGTGGTGCTGTAAATACTGCTCGGCTCTGATTGGTTGTTTTCCTTTGGTGCTGTGAAATCTTGTAAATGCCATTAGGAGCACTAGGAGGACACAGAGGAACATGATTTTTTTCACAGATGATCTGTCTCATGTACTACTAACAGGATATAGTGATAGTTTTATAAAAAATGCTTTTTTTTATATCATATTTTCTCAAAGCTGCCAATTGCAGGATCTGAATTCTTCTTCCAAAACGGCACAGTGCAAAGACATTGTGGGGAGGAGGTCCAGATGGTTGATTGCGGGCATACAAAGCACAGGACTTGTGGTTTATTTTGAACATTTTAAATGCCAATGCATCTTGTGCTTCAAATCAGTGGTGACCTTTTCAAAATGTAACCAACACTGTGATCTGATGACCATGAACCTAGCGCTTGGATTTGAGTTATGAACAATTACTGTAAACGCTTTGTTATCATAGAAAAACGGTCCTAATCTGGACAGCATTACTGCACATTTCCTTCAAAACAGATTTGCTGTGGAGTGCTGAAAAGTCTAACTTTAATTTCAAAGTAATACGTCACTTTTAGCACATGTTGCAACGGTATAATATCTCCGGTAAATTCAACCTGAGCTTGGCCTCCCATCTGGTGTGTTCCGAGTGAAAAGAGTGAGAGATGAGGGAGGCTGGAGGAGAAAATGTCTGCATCCATTTCCATCTATATCCTCAAACAAGTGCAGCCCCCCAACAGCTACCGTGCCTGTGTGTGTGTGTGTGTGTGTGTTGAGCTGAAGCCTCTCACCTTTGCCGTCAGCCAGACAGCGGTTGTAGCCCACAGGGCTGAAGTACTCGAATATAAACACAGCCATTGCTGACACCAGCAACAGCATCACGAACATCATCACCCACACATCCGCGCTGAAGGGCTCTGGAGGGCGAGGAAGGGAAGAGAGGAGAGATGAAGGGAGACCAGGGATTGAGGGAAGGGAGGGAGGGAGCGTGGACGGACAGAGATTAGGAAAAGAGAAGAGAAGGGAAAAGGACGGTTGTAAGAGACGAGGGACATCAGGGGAGGGAGGAAGAGGGAGAAAAGAGCGAAAGCAGCAGAGAGAGAGAGAGAGAGGGGAAGAGAAAATTAAGTGAGGGAGGGAGAGAGGGTAAGAGAGATATGCAAATGTGGAGCGCCAGATTGAGAAGAGGAAGGAAGAGTCAGAGAAATGGAGTAGGAGTGGGAAATATAAGAGGGCAAAGAGACAGGGAGCGAAAGAGAGAATAAATAGTTAGCCATATATTATCAAGTACTCCAGTCGGCCTCCTCATCATATAAACTGGGCTCTGATCACTTGTGTCCATTAAATCACTTTTAGTTCAGCTTCTAAAGGTGTATAAATGGATGTGAACCCAAAGCGACCTGACAAAGATCTATATAGCACTTTCAATCCGTCAGGAGTGCTGGTGAAAAAAGACATTTACATCAAACTCAAACACGACTCATTTCAGAGAGTCTTTAAAAACTATCTGGTGTCTCCGAGTCACAAAATCTGTGTGAAGTTGACAAAAGTAGATTTTGCATATTTTACAATATAATTTGCAAAAATAAATAGTTTACTAGCAGAAATGGGCGTGGCCTATACAACATGATGCAGCTCACAGTAAATGCCATGTACGTTTTGCAATTTATAAACCAGTGTGTTTTTATATTATAGCAGCCCTTATGGTGGACATAAATAGTTTTTCACATTTGACTGGACTGTACTACCTGTCCTGCAAATTTCACCTTTGCACCTTGAGGGGTTTAGGTTGTAGAACCACTTTTTGTGGCCATTAAGGAATAGGGCTTAAACAGTAGGTGTAATAACGTCTTTTTGAAGATCACAATCCTACAAGATTGACCGTTGCTTTTATGTTTTCTGATAGCCTCATAGTTACAATATCAAAACATGTCAAAAACACGGCCTTTGTGTTCTTCCTTCAGCTCCTCACCTAAGAAGGCCGAGGGCGAAACTGTGCCGTTGCTACGGGAGACCATGACGCTGATGCCCGTCTCTATGAAGGGGACGGAGAAGTCGATGACCTCCGACCTCTCCTCGTTGATGGTCAAGGAGCCGACGGCCATGTGGGCGTTCTTTAACACCACCTAGTAGAGAAAAACAGACAAAGAACATCCATCGTATAAACATCCCTCATCCATCCGGTAATGAATGGAGACAAATCTGTTTCCCCGAGGGGGGGAATGTCTTGTTTGGTGCCGCAGCAACAAAATCATTCAAAAAACAAATTCAATCAAGAAAGTTAAGAATAGCTTGTAGTGAAAAAACAGCACTAAAACACAAGAGCATAAAAATAGCTCAACACAGCCATTAGTTCATTTGAAGGTGATTGAGCTGGGAGGCTTTCCAAATGTTCATGTGAGTGATTCTAGTAAAGAAATGTGATTAGGGACAAAGGTGGACATTTTAAAATGGCTGAAAAATAGCCTTTTACGTCGTGCCTTGCATTTCTTTGTCCATTTTGTTGTCGTCTCTGTCCTTATTCCACTTGATGAATGAATAAATGTGACTGAGCCTCTTCAGCAACCTAATATATCAAGAGCAAGTAGCAGGTTTTAGCGTCAGCCCCTATAACCCAAGAGCAATAGCTTCTGTCTAGACGCATCACTTTACACTCGTGTTCACGCGGACAGAATCCATTGTAGAAGAAGTCCAAATAGCAACTTTTTCAGCCGACCGCAACGAGTTTGATCTGAGTAAAAGGGTTGTTCTTACTTCTCCATTAACAAGTATAAAGCATGCAGGAGATTCAGGCACTCTCTCCGTAAGCTGTCAAAAGGTATTTTTCGGAAAAGTAGGGAATCAGACCTGACACAATAGCAGAACGGACAGGTTTGAGGGAAAGTGGATGCATTAAAAAAGCGAAGAAGAATTACAATGAGCAAAGTGAAGCAAAGAAACATAAGAATGGAGCCATTAGAGACAGGTGTCAGATCTGTGCTGAGCACCGGAACAAAAACACCGACAAGCTATTAAGCTATATAACTATATATTAAGCTATTTTGTTGAGCTGCCACTTGATGCGGTGTAGGCTATATGTCTATGACTTTTATTGTGAAAGATCAGAACGGAATGAGTGAAGCTGTTATGGCTGCTGTTGACAATGTGGGAGTAATAATGTGTTTGCTGTTATTTTATTACCCTCATAAAGTATAGGTGCAACGTAACCCTCAGTTACACAAGCTGTTGTGGATCACCTCTCTCGATTAGCCACACACACACACCGACACACACACACACACACCTCAGTTGAGTAGGCTGTCCTTCAATGTGGCCCAGGGTCGTGTCGAGAAGGTAACTTACAAACTGCAAAATCTGGCAAAAACTTGCAAATGCTCTCGCAAGACTCGCTGCCCGATGACCTTTCCTAACCATAACCATTTAAGGTCAATGTCTAACCTTAACTATTCGAGGACTCATCAATGTCTAACCTCAACTAATCGAGGACTCGAGGTCAATGCCTAACCTAAATTATTCGAGGACTCGAGGTCAATGCCTAACCTTAACTATTCGAGGACTCGAGGTCAATGCCTAACCTTAACTATTCAAGGACTCGAGGTCAATGCCTAACCTTAACTATTCGAGGACCCGAGGTCAATGCCTAACCTTAACTATTCAAGGACTCGAGGTCAATGCCTAACCTTAACTATTCAAGGACTCGAGGTCAATGCCTAACCTTAACTATTCAAGGACTCGAGGTCAATGCCTAACCTAAATTATTCGAGGACTCGAGGTCAATGCCTAACCTTAACTATTCGAGGACCCGAGGTCAATGCCTAACCTTAACTATTCGAGGACTCGAGGTCAATGCCTAACCTAAATTATTCGAGGACTCGAGGTCAATGCCTAACCTTAACTATTCAAGATCAATGCCTAACCTTAACTATTCGAGGACTGGAGGTCAATGCCTAACCTTAACTATTCAAGGACCCGAGGTCAATGCCTAACCTTAACTATTCAAGGACTCGAGGTCAATGCCTAACCTTAACTATTCAAGGACTCGAGGTCAATGCCTAACCTAAATTATTCGAGGACTCGAGGTCAATGCCTAACCTAAATTATTCGAGGACTCGAGGTCAATGCCTAACCTTAACTATTCAAGATCAATGCCTAACCTTAACTATTCGAGGACTGGAGGTCAATGCCTAACCTTAACTATTTAAGATCAATGCCTACCCTTAACTATTCAACTCGTAGGTCCCCTCTGGACACGACCGTGGGCCAGGACGCGTTCACGTACACACTGCTAAAAGAATGTGTCCATATGTAGCCCAGGCGACCTCCGAATGTGGTCTGACCGATCAGATCTCGATGCGTCCTCAATGCGTCTTGAGTGCATTCGCACCTATACTTAGAGCCGTCCACTTGTGATCGGATCATGCAAGACGCATGTTAATGCCAGGTCTGGACAGGGCCAGAGATGGAGCAGGAGGACAACACACTTTCCACACACAGCTCGTGAGTGGACACTCGTGATGCACGCCAGGGGAGGGAAAGACGGAAGGAGGGGGGAAGAAAGTGGGTTACCACAGTGGGTCATGGCTGCTTGAAATAGCTGCCCCAATGCCTCTCCTCCCTCTACCTGTCAGTACCTCGGCACAGGTAGTGTATATTTAGCCCCAAATTCTACAGCCCTACAGCACAGGGGTAAGGTGGGACGAGACTGTCTTACTGAGTTAATAAGGCGTTTGTGACTATGTGAGTCAAAGCTCCGGTACGTGCTTCAGCGTTAGTGTGTGTGTGAGTGTGTGAGTGTGTGCGTGTGTGAGTGAGTCATAAAGGGAAAAAGACAGAGAGAAAGAGAAGGGAGCGAACCTTTGTTCTCTACCTGTGAAGTGGACCTTTACATGCAGGGAAGAATATCACACATCTACTCTGCACATTATCTGCAGTTTTCAAAGTGTTTGTGTCTGCTAGCGTGTGTTTGTGTGTGTGTGTGTGTGTGCATTTGCAACTTTTCAATCTCGTTTGTTCTGTCAGCATGTAAGTACGGGTGTGCATGTTCACTTGTGTGTGTGTGTGTGTGTGTTGGTGTCTGAATGTGCGAACGTCTCCCCGGGGGAAGAGAGAGCGAGTCCATCCAGCAGTGTACTCACTTCCTCTCTCTCCGCTCCGCTCTCTCCATCTCCCTCCTACGACTTGTTCTCTCCGTGTTATGAAAGTGACCCATGTGGGTGTTATTGAGAATGAGTGAGCGAGGATCTGTGTATGTGTCTCAGTTGGTGTGTGTGTGTGCGCCAGTGTCTTTATTGCGAGGCCAAAATCATGCAATCAAGTGTATTGTCTCTAATATTTTAGATTAGGAGTATTAGGGGGCAGCACAAGTCAATGCAGCCCATGAAATCTGACACGGACTGCCAGAATCGAGTTATGACAAAATGTCGGTAAAGCGTTTATTGATTTTTTTTTTTTTTCTTTTTGATCTTTTGTCTTTCCAAGCTGCGCAAAATTGTGTAAAGGCCCTCAGTGATCTCTGTGAGTGTTCAGGAGTGTGCATAGGCACGTCCTATTGTGTGTGTATGTGTGTGTGTGCGTGTGAGCATCAGTCCAGTTCGGTCCATTAAGGGTGTGAGATATACTGTAGTTTGGGCTTTGTTCCAACTGGTGAAGGACACGGGTTGGTTTTATTAGATACAGCAGATATATGGTGAAGTGTGTGTGTGTGTGTGTGTGTTGTGTGTGTGAGTGATGAATTGACATTTTGAGTGTGTCCTCTCTGTGCACATATGGAAACAGTCTGCCTGTCTGTGTCCATGTGTCCGCATTCATGCATGCATTCTTTTATATCTGTGATCGTTCATGCATAAGTGTCCCTTGTCTGTCTTTGTGTGTGTGTGCGTGCGTGCGTGCATGTGTGTGTGTGTGTGTGTGCGTGTGTGCGTGTGTGAGCTGCTGAGATGAATGTCCCCCCATCCCTCCTCCTAATGACCGTTCATCTGTGGAGGTGAGAAGGAGACGGCACATTACGGTGCTTTTAGTCCGGGCGATAGAGTTTATTACAGGTGAGCACACTTACAGCTCAGTGCCCACTAAAGACACTGGAAGGATGACTTAAATGGCTTTATATAATAGATTCAATGGGTCAGCTTTAATGTAACTTGAATAGCAAAAGTTTTACTGCGTGAAAAAATAGACACATCATCTGGGCTGTGACTTCTGAAGGTTGTTCAAACTTCAGCGTCCTGACAAGAGCATGTTTTCAACCTGTGACCTTTGGGGCTCCTATCGATCCGTTTGCCTTTTGCTTCATTAACAAAGTCTGACAGCACGAGAGCAGCTCGCTCTTATAGGTTGAAGTATGAGAACTGACAACGACCTTACCTTAGGAACAATGTCGATTAGGGAATATTAAGAGCCCGAAGTGAATTGTTGCAGCTGGCTGAACTGTACGCACCCTCGGGTGAGGTGCTTAGCCCATCTGACATAAGTGTTAGGGCTGTCGGGCAGAGGGCTGACCCGGAAAGGAAAGCTCATAATTCAAGGTATGAAAACACACTTCAGAGAGGAAATGAACCCTTCAGGTATAGTAGCTCCTATGGGAGCTAAATATAGCAGCACAGTTTATTGGACATAAAGGGGTGAACACATACTGTGACTCTATCTGCCCTTTGCAGTAGCATTTTGACGCTAAAACATACGTACTTCGACCAAAATGTGAATGTTTGGATTTGAATACATGAGGAACACCACTGGGAAGCTACAGAATGATAAGAAAACCTAAAAAATAAACAAAATAATGAACCCGCCCTTTAAATAACACTAAATTCATCATCTTTGCCAATCGTGTAACAAATTTAAAAAGCAAACTTAAGATAAGTAATGCTGAAATTGAAAGGGTGTCTGAAATCAATCATTTTTGGGAGGGATGACAGATAATACATTGTTGGCAACCACATACAAATTATATCAGAGCAAAAATGCAAAAATCAATCTTTGTATTGTTCACGTATACAGTACAACCATACATTAGTTACTGTGTGGAAGTATGGGGAAACATATAAAACAAATACAAATACAATTGATATACTTCAAAAGAGAACTATAATAACTGTGAATGAAACTTCTTTTCAAGAACAAACAGTTCATTAAATTAAAGGCTCTAAAATTCATGGACTTGGTAGATTTTCAAACTGCACAAGGTCAAAAACAAACGACTACCTGAGAGTGTCCAAAAGTTGTTTGAAATGAGATACGGTCAATAATTTGAGAGGAATCTGCATGTTTAAGAAACAAAGGGTCGGGTCTAATGTGAAAAATCAATGTATTTCTGTTTAAGGTATGGATTTGTGGAACAGTTTTTGTGAGAAGCTGAAAACGTACGGCACACTTACGTTTAAATGTTTTAAAAAATAATTTAATGGACAAAAAATATCTGATCAGAATGGTAAGTCGGCGTTAGTGTTTCGAAAAAAGTGTACAGTAGTAGCTTCAGCCGACACTTTCAGTTGAAAAAAAACCTCTTTAAGTTATTTTTTTTCTCCATTGTTTTCTACTGTACCATTTTGTTGGGAGTAATTTCATTTTTTTTGTTGTTTGTTATATTGTGCCAAATTCTTGAATACATTTCAGTATCAACTTCTGCACCAAAGCCTGTTTTATAATCGGATCATTTTCTGCCTCAAACGGAGGGAAAGAATTAATTCTCCTTCCCTCGCCTGACTCGTTGCCAAATATGCCGATGTCTTTTTGCGATGCACTCTGATAGCCCAAATGTCTTAACACCACCTTTTAAACAGCGGTGCCATCAACAATGATAAGATGGTGTTTGCAAAGTGTGAATTAGGTGCAATCTTCATTTGCACGCTTTGCCAACAAACTACTAATGAGACTGTCATGTCATTTACACATGCGTGACCACGACAAGCACAGAGAGGCTTTACTTGTTGACCTGAACAACCTGGCTGCTTTCCACTGACTGAACATTTAGTAGGCTTTCAGATTGGTGTGCTAGTATCTGACAAATACATTACACACAATTACTGACAGTGCAGGCTGCCAAAACAAAAGCAAGAGACAGACGGGAAGACAAAGACACACACACACACTCCTCACCTCTCCCACCATGCCGTTCCACGTCCCATTGATCTTCTTGCCGTGTTTGCCGTTAGTGACCAAGTAAAGGTCGTAGGTGAACTTCACCTGCTTGGCGATCTTCTTCAGGATGTCGATGCAGAATCCCTTACAGCAACGCTTTATGTAGATCCCTGAATCCTTCGTCGAATTGCTGCATAGACACACAAACAGATCATTATTTAATCAAATATGTACTTCTGTCGGAATTGGCATGAATTGTTAATTGTAGTCGTGATTTTGTGGATCTGGCGCTGTCACTCTCACACCGATGAAGTGTGAACTGATTCTACCCCTGGCTCAGTAAAGCTGTCGTGGGAAATTAACATCATTCACAGGCAAAATTGAAGCAGTTTTTTTTTCATTTCTACTTTGGCCAGTTCTGCAGTAGGTGGATCTGTGAGTCTCTATCTGTATGTGCTCACAATAAGCTCATACTTAAAGCTGCAGTGGGTAGAATTGGAGCAAATATGATTAAAAAAAGTTATTTTTTATAAAACGATCACTATATCCTGACAGCAGTGCATGAGACAGGTAATCTCATGTGTCTCTGGTGGCCTCCGGTGCTCCTAATGGCATCTGCAAGATTTCCCAGACCGGAGGAAAACAACCAATCAGAGCCGAGCTGGAGCCTTGCCGTCTCTGAGCAGCTGTCAATCAATCGCAAACTCCGATCAAACGGTCAAACTAGGCAGCGCTGATCAAATACGAATCAATATTCTGTTACTGTAATGCCTATTTCTCACCTCAAATGTTTTCAGAAACATCTTGTAGTGTACTGTTTAGCTGTAAAATGAGAAAGTTTGTGACCAGCCATGTTGAGATCAGTTGAGGAAATACCAAGCACCGCCCAGCAGCCAGCGCAAATTTTCTAATTTTACAGCCAAACAGTACACTACAAGATGTTTCTGAAAACATTTGAGGAGAGAAATAGGCATTACAGTAACAGAATATTGATTCATATTTGATCAGCGCTGCCTAGTTTGACCGTTTGATTGGAGTTTGCGAGTATTTTAAAGCTGCCTCTGTTGAATGAACAGCAAATAGGAACGCTCTCTCTCTGAAATGACCTGTGATTGGCCAAAGTCTCCCGTTACGGGCTACATTTTTTAAAGCCTGAAAACAGAGCCATGAGGAGGTGCAGAAGTCTAGTTTCCTCTCAGAACACTTGAATTACAATATGCTGAAAGGTTATTATGGAATTTTTGCCCAATGATGCCAAAAACATTCTGCCTACTGCAGGTTTAACAGAAATGATTTTTCCCCCTTGACATGCATTCTTATTCTTGTTTCTCTCTGATACTTATGGTATATCTGAGCTTTAAGTCTCACAGTGTTTTGATCTGCTTCCGGCAGGGCACAGTGTTCCTCATACAGGTCCCGCTAAGCGGATCCACGTCTTCCACGATGACGAACGGAGCCTCCTCCAACGTCACGATGGACAGGTGGTCATCCTCCCTGTTCGCTGCTCCCCCGTATAGTTCATAGCGAGGCCACACGTGGTACTTCATGGACAAGGAACCGTTCTCCCATTTACCCACCTGCAGGGACATGCAGCAAACAAAAGACATTCAGATTAAGATTTTCTACCAAGAACTGCGTTCTTGATATTTTACCAGGGGCTTAACTGCAACCATGGAGACTCACAGTCTGGACAAGTGGCTCATCAACTCAATGTTAACAAATGTAACCGCAAAATACGTACATGAAATGAATCACCGGGCAGGAATCTAATTAAAACATGAATTCAGATTAAATTCCATGCTGCAATGAGTCGGTTCCATCAAAAATAACTGCAGCTCTGCTCTCACAAACATTTGAAACACATCATCAAAAAAAGCAACGTAGACTTTGAATGCTTGTTATTGAATGTTATTGAATTTGAATGCTCTGATTTGGGTTTTATCGGCTCATTTTCTGTTTTCTGGGTTTAACTACGATTAGTCCATCTGTCAATAAAACAACCATAAGGTAATAAATGAACAGGAGCATAATAAGATGTATAAGTGAATATGGCGACGTAGAAACTTAGTGGGAAGAGAGGAGAGAAGACAGAAGGAGGAGAGGACTGGGACCCAGAGGAGAGAACGAGAATAAGGTTAACGGGAAGGACGAGACTGGAACGGGGGAAAGAGCAGAATTCAGATCAAGAGGAGAGGCTGCGGAGAGAATTTGGATGGAGAGATCAAACAAAGAAAAAGAGAGATATGAGGAAACAGCTACATTTGCAGAGGGAAAGAGTCAAGCGAGCGCCTGCATGACGGAGAAAGGAAAGCCGGAGATGGAGCTCTTTCGGATGCAAAACGCCGGCTCTTCTGTAGTCCAGCTGTAGGTCTGGAGGGCCCTCCAGCCCTTGCGGCTCTACTCTACTGAATCAGCATCATAAATTAGTAAAATGCCGCTCCTGTGAAGCCATACCTGGAGCCGGTGCCCTTTCCTCTAGAAGTGCCCACTAGGCCACTTTCATGGAGAGAAAGATGTGGGCGGAAATGGATATGGATCATCAGCTAATTGGACACTGTAATGGGAGAGAGGGCAGGACAGGGAGCTGAGGAGCCAGTGTGTAAAGTCAGTTAAATATGTAAATGGACACACACATATTGCACTCCAGGGAACACAAACTTGCCAAGGCAGCCTGGAGTGGACAAGCTTAGGCTGTGTATCTCTGGGGCACGACGCAGCCTTCTTCTATCTGGACGAAAAATGTGAGTAAGTGAAAGAGATAGACAGGGATGGAGAGCAAGAGGAGGGTGGCGGGGTGGGTTGGAGGTGGAGAGAAGAGGGTTAAAATCAGCCCGGAGGGTGAGTAAACTGGACTGGACACTACAGAGTCTTCACACTACTTCAAAGGTGCAGTGGAAAGCACGGTTGTAGGAGCTGGAACTCATTAGGATCCAAGAAAAGTGGTTCAGCTGGAAGTCAAGTTTAGAATTAAACATGAGTGAGGGAGCGGCGGGGGGAAGGGGTGCAGACTGCAAGGGGAGAAAGAAAGAGAGGAAAGAGAGAGAGAGAGAGAGAGAGAGAGAGAGAGAGAGAGAGAGAGAGAGAGGAGACGGGATGGGAGCGATTCACCTTGTTCTCTGATCAGAGGACAGAATATAGATTAGAGAGGCTGAAGAAAGAGAGAAACACTGAGAATAAAGAATAGGGAGAGTCAAAGGAGTCAGACTGCAGGACGCAGACACAATGGAGGGGGAGCAGAAGGAAACACAGATGCAGGCTGGTGACTTTGCAGGTGGCGCTGAGCATCAAGTTCATTTAAGGTTGTTTCGTTTCGGAGTATGACTCAGGATTGTTGTTGCCCCGTCTGCACTACTACTTTCTCCTCCACCCGTACTTAGAAAATGTATTCTATCCATTACTCCACCTGTACAATGACCTTCATCTATTTAGAGAAAGCTGACAAAGCACATATGAAATTTGACACAGCAGTACCACAGTGGTTTATAGCTGAACTTTCACCCTCCACAGTTACAGTTTTGTGCTTAAACCAGTGGGCAACCTCCGGGTCTGAAAAGTGAAGCCAATGTTGAAGTGCCTTAATTATAACCTTTTTGGTTGCCTAAAATTGTCTTAATCAGCATTCGGTTGTGCTTAGCTCCACCCTCTCATGTCACTTCTGGTTGCAAAAAAACAAGAATGCCAAACACTAAGATGGCACGACCAAAATGCTGAACTCAAGGCTTCAAAACGGCAGTCCACAAACCAACGTCACGGTGACTACGTCCACTTCTTATACAGTCTATTGCTTAAACCATGCATATGCTTCTTCTTGTACTTGAGAATGTGCACATTTAGAACCAGGCCTACCAACAAACCCCTTGTGGGACACAGGTGTAATCGTGGATAAACTGATTCCAAAATTACAGGCACACAGACCAACTTCACCGTCGACCTTGTAAACATAACGGATAGACTGTAAACTCGTCCTTCCTGAGGATGTGCATTTTCGTTTTCATTTGGAAAACAAGGTAATCATCTCTGTCAGAATGAATCTATGCCTCTATTTGTCTTGTTTGCTCAGTGCTGCATTACTGAGCACCTGCAGCTCCGTAAAAGAGATCCAGAGGATCCGTTAATGACATTTGACCGCTGGACTACAAAACATGTCAACACTACTGTCTATATGCTGTTTTGTAAAAATAACATGGGGTCAGTTTGAAGGGAAAGTTTGACGTTTTTCAACCTCACCGCAAAATCTGTTGTTCTTGCTGCATCCAGCGCCGTCATTTGACGTGACAGTGACGTAGTTGGTAGTAAAGATGAACTACAGGCTGCTATTTCAGCTTGGATTTCTCAGGGTAGTCAGGAGCGTGCTCTAGATGGCAATCAAAATCAGAACCTCCTTGTTCTCTTCTCTTGTATGGCAAACTAGCTCCGTTTCCAATAGTGAAAATGGCATAAAAATATGAGTGCAGAGGATGGATAAACTGGAAAAGACAACTAAGACCAGCAGGGCCCAGAGGTCAGATGGCCACTGAGTGAGTGTTTTTGTCAGCTAACGCGATTGTAAGTTATTTTGACGAGTTGCCTCTTAGTGAAATGCTGAGTGAATTTAAGTTGGGCTTTTATTGTGAGAGGTAAAAAAACAGACGAGTGAAGCTGTAATGTGCTTCCAGAGTTGTTGCCGTCTTGGTTCATGCTTTTTCAGACTACGGAGCCTTCGTCTTTTTATTTTATTACCTGCATAAAGGCCGTTACATACCAGCGTTTTTTTCCCATGCGATTAAATCGCATATAATTATTTTGTTTCAAACCGTTGTTTTTGTCATGAGTACTTTCACATAAAACGCAAATATTATGCGGCAATGTTGTGCGGGACGGGTTGTGTTGCGCCTCTATTTATGAAACAATAACACAGAGGCTCCGTAGTCCGAACCAGGACCGCAAACTTTTACCCCCTTCAACCTTGACAAAGGAAGCCCAGACCAGATCCACTCCTTCCGTTCTTACCTTTCACAATAAAAGCCCTAGACATTTAATATTCGCAGGCGAGTATTTTGCATCGTATATTTGTCATGCCCCTGGTGTGTAAAGGCCTTAAGTATAGGCGCAACTCATAACCCTTGACTACACTATGTTTTTGCTGGGCGTCAGTAGTTTGCGCGCAATGCATCCTGGTACATGTAGGCACTGTCAGCACGGCTCCACGATCACGAGAACTCAGCTTTCTGGGACAAAAAAGCACACACTGAGGAATTAACTGGTTCGATGTACTACATTTAACATCAACACTGATTGGACATCCACATACAAGGTGGTGAATTTTTCTCTTTAAGCAAATCCTTCCTCACAAGATGTCTGAGTAGCTGCAGGTCCGACTATTACAAAGATAATTTTTAGTGGAAGCCTACAGTATGTAAATGCAATGTGCTTCCTCAACTTTTAAAATGAACAGACAAGCATTCTTACTACATCACCGCTCTGGAGCCTGTGCTGCAGTGTATTGCTCAAAGGCACCTTCGCCGAGTTGATAATATCTAATCAGAGCAGCGCCTATGAAGCTTAAGGCTTAAAAATGCTTAAAAAGTGAAAATCAGATGATAAGAGATGCAGATAGAGAGAGCGATACTCGTGGACCAATCAGGTACTGTGCTTACAGCTGAATATAGATGCACAAACACACAACCACACGCTTTCCTCCCCTATGTCTCTCTCACCCTCTCCCACTGCCTCTCCTTGTTGAGCAGAATGATGACCAGCTTGGGGTGCATCTGGTATCCGTCCTCGCTGAACGACAGATTACGTCCCTCGAACGTCACATTCATCAGGTACCTGTAGAGGGAAACATCGAGGGGAGAGACAGTGAGAGAGACTCATTGAGACATACATCACTTCCTGAAAAATAGCTCTCATTTTTTTTTTTATTTGCTCTATACATTAAAGTTTCATGGTATGCCAATTTATCTTGTAAGCATTTATCTTTTCAGACAAACCCACTGACACTGTAAAAATGCATCTTCTGCCGGGAAACAGCTATCAGCCAATGTCTAAGCAGGGTTTAAATAAATAGATGAACAGTCATTAGTCATCAGCTGCAGACAGACACTTGAGCAAAACAGCACTGATGATTTAAGACAGGACTGAGGAAAAACTATTTCAGCTTCTCTTTAATCATCCCAGGTACAATGATTTCATTCTTACTGCAGCGTGTGACCTTAAAGTTTGTCATTTTGGGAAACATGCTTGTTTGCTTTTTTGGTAGAGAGTTAGATGAGCAGATTGATACCACAGCCTGCAGCCGCTGGTTAGCTTAGCACAAAGAATGGAAACAGGGGGAAACAGCTAGCTCTGTCCAACTGTCACAAAATCCACCTCTAAAGCTCACGATCCACCTTGTCTGTTTAAGTGTAAAAACCTTTTACTTATTTTGACTCGGAGATATGTGCTGAACTTTTTCTTGGCTGGGAGCAGTTGCCAGGCAACCAGCGGAGATTTGAGGAAGTTATTATGCTGCCTTCAAATGCAACTTGTGAGCTCGTGGTTACGAGATGGGAAGTCGTGTACGATCAAGTGATTAAGTCTTGAGAACACCGCTGCTAAGCAACGGCAATATTAACGTTATTGTCGGCGTCCAGAAGCCACAGAGGCTAACAATTTAGCAAGCGGGTAACGTAATGCAGAAAATGCGAGCGCATAATGACAGAGGGAAAATGTGAGGCCGCTGGGAATATCAACATTTTCCTCAGACAATTACGAAGAAAAACAATATACGACTAAAATTACAATATATTAACTTATTATGCACTGAAAAATTAACTTGCATGGCTCTGCCATTTCTGCCACAACTCGTGAACTCGTAGCTTTCAGAAAATGTCCACTTAAGAGGTCGTGAATACCACAAAAGCGGGGCGTTCATATGGACCCTTCTCATGAACACGCTAAACACGACCCCATTTCAAGGCACCAATAGTCCGGTCCAAGAAATAGTACATAACCGCTTGTTGTTTTTACACTTTGGTGTTTGTTCAGATTAAATGAACGAAATATAACATGTTAATTAGTGATGTTTAAAGGTGCTGCTAAGCTAACCACCCGATGTTTCCCTGGCTGTATGGATATTTCTGCATGACTGAATACCATCTTATCAAGGAAGTGATGAAAACATAATAAACACTGAACCATTAACTGTATGTATAGATGGACGACACATCTCCACTTCCTCCCACTTCCTCCAAAAGTGAAGCCAAAATATCCCGGATACCAGAGCTGCCATCTTGAAATTTTGACGCCATCTGGAGCCAGAGTCTGCGTAATAGTGATTGGGAGGCTGTAGCCGCAGTATGAAGGTCCGAACACCCGCCCAAGCCAAACACGAGCCGAGCACGGCCGCAGCTTGCTAGCGTGAGACACCTAGCTGCTACGTTAGCACCACGGTAGCTGTTTGGCTACAAAGACACAATAACTAACCATAACATCTCTATAACTATGTTTATGATTAGATCGACACATTATCACATTATTATTACACAGACTCGTGACGGTTTAGGAAAGTTAAAGTTACATCTCCTCTCTCGTACAAATCCTGAGCCTCCAGCTCTGTGACTACTTCACTCAGAGCAGCTGTCAATCATGACGTCTCACCCCCTTTTTATAGCATCAAATAACTAATTCAAACCAAACTTATTAGAAAAATTAACACTGGAACATACATCAGCGTGATATGAACTACCTAACTACCTACGTGTACTTTGACTTTTTAGTTCGGCCCATGTCCCATCCGCTAACATGGAGGGGGCGGGATTTATGACCTATACTGCAGCCAGCCACCAGGGGGCGATCGAGATGTTTTGGCTTCACTTTTGGGGAGCCGTCATGTCGTCCATCTTTATATACAGTCTGTGCACTGAACTCATCCATCCTCATCATCATCACATTGTCATGTCAGAAAAAGAAAATGATATAAACATGTAATTTTTAAGTTGTTTTTTAATTGAAATTGCACTTTAAATAAGCAAATACAAACTAAATCTTTCAAAATCAAATATACTTTATATCATTATTGTGTATATGTATATTTGTTGTATCTAGCTGGAAACATGGATGACTAGATATAAAAAAAAAAAAATCATTGAAATTGTTGAAATTTGGTTACATCACCTAAAAGATAAATTGACCAATTTTTACACCAATTTTTTGTTGTGTCCCATTGACAAGTCATACAGCGAGCTCTGGAGAGACGGGCAAAGAAAGGAGGCACAAACATATGCAATGCAGCTTATGTCCATAGTACTATATAATACACCAACAGCAGCAGCTTGTCAGATCACTGTGTGTTAGTGTGTGTGTGTGTGTGTGTGTGTGTGTGTGTCTGGCTCTGTGTGTCTGCAGCTTCAGTCGGTGTGTTTGTGTGGTGCAGAAAGAGAAACCGAGAGAAAGCAGCATTGTTTATGTCAGGTGAAATCATTTCACCTCCCTTCAAATAAACACAAACACACACACACACACACACACACACACACACACAAACACACATCACTCAACACTGTATTCTCTTGCAGTGATTATGGTGAACGTGCGTGGGAGTGTGTAAAGTGTGTGTATATGAGAACAGGAATGTTTATGTCAGGTGAACTCAAATCACTTCACTGTCATCCCCCCCCCCACACACACACACACAGACACACACACACACGTACACACAGCATTTCTTAACTCTTTCACTCCCTCACCCTTTACTCTCTCTCGCTGACTGTTTCCATGGAAACACTCTGCCTCAAAAAAACGTGCACACCATATATATGTAGATGAATATATAAATAACAAAAAAGAAAAGGTGCATGTGTGTGAAGACGTGGCTTGGTGCCGGTGTGCTGAGCGGACTGGGTCATGTATCAGGATCACCAGCAGAACCAGTTTGAGTCTTGAACCATCGTTTTCCTCGTTAGAGAGCGACGAAGCTCAACCTCTCTGCAGCTCTACAGTACCTTAACGTTATACACCACCTCACTGCTGCACCTCAAAGATCATTATGTTTTACCTTTAACCCTGTTTGACCTTTTAGACGGATCAGATCACAGATCAGATCAGGAGGCTTCCACTGGAAGGACGCCAAACAGAAATATATTATAATTTAAATGTTGTTTCTATGAATCTATATATCCATCTATGTACCTACAGTATGCAGGTCCTGTGTACTCCATCATGTGACTCATGTAATAATCCAGCAATTACTCTAAAGCCAGCCTCCTTATTCTATTTCCTGTATTAAATATTGATATTTTCAATGGGCTGTGATGAGCCGAATCATCCAGCATCATAGCGTCTCATGCAGCCCCCTGTGTCCAGCTAACCGCCCCATCCTGTAGAGCCCTGGCACTGATACAAAGTGCACAGAATCTGCTGCATAAATCATAAGCCATTTACAAAATGACACGACGCTGCGCCCCCTTTAATCTTTACTGAGCGAGCTATTGTTACATGCAACAATGTGGGGTCTTTGTGTGTGTGTGTGTGTGTGTGTGTGTACTACACACGTTGACAGCAGTAACAGAGCGAAACACAAGCATATGTGTGTTGCCATGGCACCCACAACCACTGTGACTTCCAAGCCAATCTGCTGTGTTACTATGGTAACGGTAATCTCGCAGAGGGTGGGAGGGAAAGAGAGAGAGAGACAGAGAGAGAGAGAGAGAGAGAGAGAGAGGTGGGATTCAAAGAGAAAGAGGGAGGGGATGGGACATATTACTACTGGACTGCAACGCTCTCTTTCCTCTTCCTCTCCCATCACTACTTCGTTACAGGAAGGCACTTTATATTCCGCCCATGTGACCACAGCCGCTCTCTGTCACCTCCTCTGAACTTCCTGTATCACTACCAGTTTAAGTGGACACACATGTGCCTGCACACACTGACACAGAGAGGGTTTACTCAGCATTCACATTTTTACGATTTTGAAATCTATTTTTTAATGCCAGAATCGATATATTTGCTTCCTTTGAGTCTATGCGGAGGTAGAAGGAAGTTACCGCTTTTATTGTTGTAATCTGAGTAACGTGACGCCATATCCATTCCTTATCGGTCAACCAAAACAAACCGCAGCAGGAAGCGAAGTAGAAAACGGTGCAGGGTCTGCGTGGATACGACCTGCACCCTCACATTTTAAATACAAAGTGGTAAACACTACACATACAGTAAAGTATGGAAACAATTTGTGTTTCACACATTGCAGGGAAAGCAGAGCTAGACATCATGGCTAAAGCTGCATGCTAACTCTGACATGGACAGGAAATGTTATCGTATTGCGGTAATGTACGGTCAAGCCAGCCGTCACTCGCATCTCCGTGGTCAAATGGGCCGACGCTACAACTGTAGAGCACCAAGATACTGACATTTATGTTAAAGGCATTCAAACGGCCCCGATGGAGCTGACCATGGATGTATAAAGAGAACGGAGCTGACGGGAGAGCTAGCGTCGGACTTGGAGAAGTTAGAGGAAGTATACATGTGTGACTACGTGCAGTTTTCAATATAAGATGTTAACTAAGGGAACTGTATATACAAAATACATATATGGAAACGAGATTGATTGGATTATATTCACCAGAAGTATAAAACATTACATGTCCCTTATAAATTAAAAAGAAAGTACCACTAGTTTGTGAGGGAAATGTCTTTATTCTTTGATTTTTGGGTTGCTGGAAAAAATTTAACAAATAATGCCTAATAGTGACAGATATATTTGCCTTATATCTCTCTGAATACATACATGCTGAAAATCAAAACATTTTACCGTATCAATTTAGATATTTTCAAAGTAAAAGCCCCAAGAAGTGTATGATTCAACTTTTTCCCATGGCCTAGTGATAAAAAGGTTAACAAAAATCGCAATAAATCATAATATCGAATCGCAATAATTGTAGAATCGCAATACATATCGAATCAGCCCCCAAGTATTGTGATAGTATTGAATCTGGACGTAGGTGTATCGTCCCAGCCCTAGTGTATACAGTTAAACCACACCTGGAAGCTGCCCGGTCGGTCCCAATACGGTCCACTGGGACAGCTGGATGTTAAGTACGTTGCTCAAAGCTTGATGACAAATTCGACGCCTTCCTTGCCATGCCAGAGACACAAATAAACATGTGAACACAAACCTACACCCTCCTCCCTCCATCTATCTTCTACTGTACAGTATATGTGTCATGAGATGGCATTAAGTAACATGCATGCTAAGAGCGCTGTGCACACATCCACCCACTGACTAAACCCTTTGTTTTGATATCCCTTTGAACCCGTCAGTTTCCAGCTCAAGTCAGTATCTAGGGGAGTGTATCTCAGCCGTACTGTACAGCAGGTGAATTGAAATTCAAACAGCAGCAGCTGTCTCCACCTGGCGAACGAAATCAAGTGACACTGACCGCCCTCTACAGTAACTGCCTCACATTTTTGCAGACATTTCTATTTTTTTATTCTTGCCCCATTGTAAATCAGAACAACTTAGTGCCAGAAGCACACACACACACACACACACACACACACACACACACACAGACACACGCTTGCCATGCTAACTCAATGCCCTGACACAGATACGTTTTAGCGCATGCTCTGGTGTGAATAATGGAGGAGTCGTGTGAAATATTGATAAGTCAGATTTAATAAATTAACCCCGACATGAATTAGTCATGAATTACACTCCTTAGCAATTACTGTGGTGAAATGTACTTATTGGGTTTCCAGAGCAGGAATCTATACGGAGAATGATAACATGCCCCATATGGCAGACACAAAAATACTGTACAGTAGCTCTGCTGCATGTCACTTGGGGTATACAGTGCGAATGTGAGGGGAGGTGTGAATTTGTTGTGTGTGTGTGTGCGTGCGTCTGCACATGTACAGTATGCGTCTAGTGGTGTGTGTGTGTGTGTGTATTCAGACATGGGAGCTGAATGTGTAAAGAGTGTAATAAATTGTGCTAATGGGAAGAGAGCGGAGAGATGACAAGACGGGGACACAGAAAAACAAAAAGGGGGGGGGACTGAGAACATTTGATTTACTTTCGACAAATGACAGACAGCACTTAATTAATAGTGATCAATGAAATTCATTTGAAATGGTAGCCCTTGAACAGAGTGGATTCTCTACATTTCATAGATAATTGATAAAACACTTGAGGATTCTTCTCTTGTTTTTTCTAATTTCTGAGCATTTTGGAATAAAACTTCAAAAGCCTTACGCCTCTTTTCCACACAGCTCTGTGTTCGTATACGAGTCGACCAAAAGTTCATTCATTCCAATGGGAACCTCTGTGATCTCCGATTGGTTTGCGAAACTCCTCCTTTCTTTTTTTTTGGTCCATAGTTTGGAGGTACGTTGAAAAGTTTGAAATTTTGTGACAGATTACGGACAGGTTCTATGTGTGCCACAGGAAGTTAGCACGTTATGGTATGCATGCACTCTGTTCCACGGCTAGCATGCAACCAATTTTAGCTAAATATGCCGTCGAGCTTTTAACAGACAGTAACTCGTAGATATAAAAAGGCTGTTTTATATCTATGCAGTAGCGTCTCTCCCATAACTGTGATGGTGATTCTATCAGTAAAGGGATCCATTTCCTTGCGTTGAACACTAGGGGGCCGTACGAACACAAAAAAACCTGTGTAGAAACGAGGCGTTAAAGGTGCTAAATATATGTGAGATTGGAAGCATTTCTATTGCCTCTGCACGGCTCTCAACATGGCGACGGCTGAGCTCGCAGCTCGCAGCTAACGATGCAAATAACGCTAGCGGTGCTAACAGTGAAAACAACTGCAGCAGTACTGACAGAGCTAACAGTGTTAACCCGGGGATGGGAACCGGAGGGGGGGTGCTACGCTTCCGTGACGGTGCCGTCGGTCGGGATGGCGTTATCAGCTGTAACCGCCGTATGCGAGCAGTGGGACAGCCGTGAGCTAACTAGTGGGGCACGCTCACATGCACAAACATGCACTAAAAGGCACTCGCGGCCGGCCCGGCGATGTCAACGAAGCACGAAGAAGCTCGGATTATAACACACTCAGAGGGAGAGCGACTTCATTCTCTGCTCAGGTAGACATTACTCCTCTGTATCTTTATATAATAAATAGTTGTTTGCTGCTATATTAATGCTCTGGATGTCATATAGAGAACCTTTAAAGGACAAACTTAATTTAAGATAAGAATTATAATAGCCTATAAAAGAAGGAATTGGGGGGGGACAAGGACGCAGTAAAGGGCAGAAAGAGTGAGGAAATAATGTGATAGAAATAGGAGAGGCAATGATTATGTGAGATAAAATAAAGTAGAGGAGTGAATAAACCTGGCAGAGAAAAAGAGATTTAGTGACAGAGACAGAGAGACTGCGATAAAACTGAGAGAAGGAAGAGGGAGGAAAGAGGGCAGGAGCATCCTGACCTAGTTCCAATCAAGCCCCATCACAAACAGGTACCTTTTTAACGCCTCCCACTGGTCTGCCCCATAAACACACACTCAACTGGCTTTTATAGACTCAGTCTGAAACAGCAAGAAGCACACAAACACAAACACCCAGGTGGACACACCGTCCACGGAGCTGGCAACACACTCATCCCTCGGCTCAATAGGGTCACAACGCAGCTTCGGAGTGTACCGCACGCACACAGCAGAGCGCACACACATGCAAAAACACACAAACACTCTATTGAAAGCCTCGCCGGGGCCACAGAAGTTCAAAAATGTCCACAGAGCTTAAAAGCACTTGACACCTTTCCAACTCCGAGCTCATTTGGAACCTGTCCACGTCTGGCAAGGTCAGGGCCGCTGTTGTCAAACTCATGATTCTCACACTGTTGTGTATTGCTCACCAGCGGTCTCTCGTTCCATCTCTCCCTCACTGTGTCTTTTTGCTCTCTGTGCTTTTGCTCTCTTCTTCTTCTTCTTCTTTCTGCTATCTTCATTTGTCAGGCTCCTACTGTAGCATTAGCTGGAATGTCACAGCGCTGGCTACAGAGGACTTAATTTACTTAGCCGAGTGACGTGTCCTTCTCTTGTGGTATTCTACGGAGCTCTAAGGGCTGAACAAGGAAATGCTAAGCAGCAGAGAGGGATCGGCATAATGTATGGCTTATAAAGTCAAGTAGATGGCCGTGACCGTACAGCGATTCTTCATCATTCAATGGCAGACTGAAATGTAAACTAGAAATGATTAACATATGTCCATGCGTCCCTTACTGACCTAACCCGTTTGTATTCCGCAAGCTTGAAAGGCATGCGATGTGTGATCAAAACTACAAAGTCATGTGTGATCATCTCCATTAGTCACAATCCCTACCAGAAGACTGCTATACACAGCTGTAGAGTCCCACAGCTGCCCCACATGTTTAGCTTTGTTCAGTGTGGTTGGTATGTATGTACATGCTCATAACATGCAGCATTTCGCAAAGCTGTAAAATGAATGATGACAAGTGCCTGTTTTCAATCAAAAGGTTTTTTTTTCAAATGTGGCGGCTGTTCTCCTGTCTGTCTCGGATTAAATCTGAAGCGAGAATTAGGCCAAGCAGTTCCTGAGTCATGCTCGCTCTACAGTTAAATAGTTGCTCTTCATGAGTTGGTGATTTCTTTGAGAGGCGGAAAGTCACGTCATCCTCTAAACCAGTGGTTCACAACCAGGGGGAACTTGTACCCTTGGGGTACTTCTGCAGTTGCCAGGGGGTACGTGGAAAGATTGTAGAGCAGCTTGACTAATTTGAAAAAATAGAATTTATGTTTTGGGTAGAGAAATACGTCCACACATATCAAGTCAGCTACACATCAGGCCGGCACATATGAGTACTTCGCATAAAGACAAGGCCATGTCCCCTTTTGGGGGACAGAAAATCAAAGATCCCATAGATGTCAATGCAATTTGACGTATGTAAGGATTGTAATTTTGACAAGTTCATATGCATTCATCTCTTGTTATACAAACCTTTGTTTTACACACCCATTATTTTGCAACCTTGCCTGAACCTGAACGTTAATCACTATACTTGATCACCGTCATGCCCCTTCAGTCTTCCCCCGTCCAACACAGTGGCCGGATATTGCTTAAATCAGGTTAGGCTAAGTGTTGTCTGTAAATAACCAATCTGTTAATAGCCAACTGTTTGATCTATAGGCTGAGATTTAGTTGGAGACGACTGATCTGGTCTGATGCTGCTACTGTATGACTGTAGGCCTACTACAGCAGCCTCCCACTTGCTAACGTTCTCTATCCATCAATAGTATTGTGACTGTCACCAGCATCTTTTAGCTATTTACCAGTGAATATTCACGTATCCTTTGTGCCTCAAATCTCAGTGTGAAAGCCTCAGTTAGCCCGCAACACAACAGCTTTTCGGCATTTTCCTGTTTAATGTGACAGCGAGTTTCTTCCCCCCGAAAGGGAGCGCAGCCTCGGCGATGACGTGATGCTGGTCTGGTCTATAGCTCGGAACCAAAAAGGGACATGACAGGAGAACAAATAGATCAGCGTTTTGGGATTTATTGTTGATGCAACCAACTACACAGCAACTCTTTGGCATAGAGTTATTACTATTACCGGTTTCTGATGAATAACAATTCATTTAGGTGTTATTGCAATTAAGAGTACATTAAAACTTGTTAGAAAGCAACCAGAGGAGTTGTTTGGTTAGCTAGAAGTAATGGCTCCAAGTAGTAGAAAGCAAACTTGACCAAACCATCCTAATACATTGACAGTTCAATTGTATAAAAGTATTGTAACATCCACTATTATATCCACTTTTAGATGATTACAGTTAACAGTTAATATCCAGTTTGGAATTAATTCAAATGAACATGACTTGTGGTGTTAATGAAGGGCTGTGACCTTACAAAAAAGGTTGGGAACCACTGCTCTAAACCGGTCCCCATAGGTTTAAGATTAGTCTGACCAGTTTCTAGGCTCAATTGATTTTCATGGAGTAATATCTCAAAGCAAAAACTGAGCTTTAGAGATCGAGGCTTTGTTTTTGAGCTATTACATGGCATTTTCGAAGAATTAATTGTGACCTGATTTATTAACGATGTTTGAATTCACTGGAGAGCCATTGAATATAAGGGTATCTTGTCCAACGAAAGAGTGTTTTGTTCCCTTTCCACCCATCTTTCATCTATTCATCCACTGATTCACTTAGTAGTGAACCAACCAGGCAGCGGGACGTCCATCCCGCCAACCAACCAAAGCAGTCAGCAAGCCAGGCAACCAGCCATTCATTCACTTTCTAGTATATAGACTGTAGGCCAAATGCTAATCTCTTGATTGAACACTTGAAGACAAAGGTTATCGCCAAACAAATTTAGTTAAGGCAGCGAGGGGCGAAGGATCTTAGCAGCGCTCGCAACTGATCTAATCATCAACACAGCTAAGTTGATTATAAAACTGCAGGTCTGGAGCGCAGACAATGGCTGGGGAGGAGCAGAGGAGAGGAGAGGATGAGAGGAGGGGAAAGGATGAGAGGAGAGTAGAGGAGAAGAGAAGAGAAGAAGGTGTGAGGAGAGGAGAGGAGAGGAGAGGAGAGGATGAGAGGAGGGGAAAGGATGAGAGGAGAGTAGAGGAGAAGAGAAGAGAAGAGAAGAAGGTGTGAGGAGAGGAGAGGAGAAGAGAGGAGAGGAGAAAACAGAGGGGAAGAGAAGAAGGTGTGAGGAGATAAAACAGGAAAGTGGCACTGAAGAGAATCAAGTGGAACAAAGCAGAGCAGAGACCAGATGTATAAAAGCAGACCAGGGCAGAACAAAAGAAAAAGACTACAGGGCAAGAGAGGACAGAGGAGAACATGACGGAGATGAGCAGAGTAGAGAGAAGCACAGAAAAAGACCACAGCAGAGTTGAGAAGAACAGAGCGGTGCACGGCAGACCAACAGAACAGGGGAATTGTATTCTGGGGCAACAGCAGCTGCCATAAACTCCACTGTTATCTCAAAGCAGTGAGCAGCAGCGGTGAAACAAATGCAAAGCTTCAGAGAGGAGTGAACAAGCAAGACAGGGGTTGAAATGACATCTAAAGAGTTTACTGGAACGGACAACAAAGCTTTGCTGCCTTAGTGCAGGATGCAGTTAAGCTCGGAGCACGGAAATTATCCACATCCCTCATACAGTACACGGTGCACAATCCAAAAAGGTGTGTTTCTACAGTAGCTTTCCGTTTTCTCCTGCTGCTGTATGAGTGTGAATGCGAAAATTAGTGCTTCTGGAGGAATGTGTGATTGCAGTTATTAGTGAAATTATGGGAGAAAACATAAAGAGATATGTGTATGTCCGTCTAAATACAAGTGTGAGTCAGTGCGAGAGGGTCAACGTATCCTCATACAACAGTTTGTATGATATTTTACGAAAAGTTATTCCTCATTTTGCGTGCGTTCTCCTACAAATGTCCAGCAACACGTGTCAATTTGCACACATTATATGCATACAGTCTTTTCAAAATAAACTTCCATCTTGACAGGTAACTACTTGGTTAGATTTAGGCAACAAAATTATTTAAGTTCAGGACAAATAAGTCAAGTCTAGGTTGAAATAACTACGGAAGTGGCGTTACTTAAAGGGACTATTTGTAACTTTCAGAAATACTTGTTAACAGCGACACCTGTGGCCGTGAAATCAACGAAAGTCAGCGTCGGGCTCGCGCTTGCTCGCTCTAAATATACCTGAACGAGCATCACTCAAAACAGTGAGGCGACACACGTCAGCTAAAACCACAATATCACTCTATATTTCAGCTGCTTGGCAGTAATGTTAGCTGACCAGACGAAGGTCTCTCCATGAACATGATTTAGATCTGATCCTAGTGTTGGCTTTTCCTGCCTAAGTGCAGGCTGAAGCAGCGGCGCTCTGCAGCGTGTCTTCCTGCTCTCTCCTACCGCAGCCGGAGAGAGCAGAGGAGACACCGGCACCCGGTCGGTAAGGAGAAGACAACGTAAATCTCTGTAGAGCTCCATCACTTCACAAGACACGGGAAACCTCTGTTGGTCTGGAGGAGGAGCTGCAGCAGTTATTTCTGCACAAACGTCCCCTGTGCATTCACTAGATATTCTCAGAGCTAAACTAACTCTTCTGCAGTGTGGAGTGAGCGCGCGTTCACGTCTAGAGGTGGAGCGAGCTGAGAACGCGCCCTCTGTCTGAGTGAAGGCGAGCAGGCAGAGGAGGAGGGTACAGCGGCTACACGCGAACGCGCATATGCGAGCGCGCATGTGTGACGACCCGCTACATTTATGTGCGTACAAAGTTACAAATAGTCCCTTTAAGTATGGAAGTTATGTGACAAATAAGTCAACATCTGGGTTAAAATAACTTCGTAAGTGGTGTTACTTAAGTACTGAAGTTACATGACAAATAAATCGACGTTGACTTCTGGTTTCACATGGGATACGAAAATCAGTCACCTGGTTGAAAGTCCGGTGTTTTTTTCACCGGCCCATCCACCCCGACCTCCTCCCTACACGGCTTTTGTCACTCTTTATACTTCCTGGTTCACGATTACGTGGATTACATACAAATTGAGTTTTGTGGGGTATATACGAATTTCAGTGCATTACTTTTTGTAGGTATTGCTACGAACGGTTGTATGAGAACAACCTGAGAGGGTTCAATATGTATTTCTGTTTGTTAGTGTGAGCACTGCTTTTCAAACCCCATGAGTAGGAAGCCAGACTGGCGTCCAAGAAGGACGGCTCCTAATCACACACAAACACACACAAACTCTACAATACCGATACACAAACACACACACGCACGCACCTCTGGCCTTCACAGTCTCTCTTTAGCACAATAAAAAACACACGCAGAGCGGCAGAGGGGTGAAACTGCCCCTGAATATAATACTGTGCTGAGCTCTGGAGCACAGCACGACAGGGGCTAGTGTTCGCCGACTGAAACGCCATTGGGACCAATTAGGCAGCGCGCAGAGCGAAGCGCCGCCGAACGCCGCGCTTCACAACCAGTTCAAAAGGCCTGCTGCTGAGACGGACAGCTGAGGGGGTGGGGTTGGATTTTCCTGAGGAAGGGGGCATGTGAAAGGGGCGTCTGTGTGCGTAGGGTATTATTACATGGGGGGAGGATGATCACAGTATGAAGGGGATGAAGGTGCATGTGTGTGTTTGTCTGTGTGTGTGCGCGCCAGCATCTGCTGCATCTGTGGTTGTGCTGATCTGTGCCAGGATGCCCTGTGTTGATGTGCATGCTGAACCTGTGCACGTTTTTAAAGCCACTGTGTGTGGCATTTTAGCATCCATAAATCATTGGCACATTAATTCAGAGACATTAGTGTAATTGTAAATAAATGACTGTATACAAATGAGACCAAATCTGAAACATGTGGCTTCTATACTGCATTATACATTTTACACCACAGAGCTAGTTTTCATGGGATGTGTTGCAGGTTGCTTTAGGGCAAAAATGGAGCTTGTTTTACAGCACACAGAGCGGGGAAAAGAACATTATTCCTGCAGTGTACTCGAGAGTTTCTCACAATAACAGATACTGTGAAGATTTAAAATCTATAGGGAGAGTGGGGTAAAGTGGCAACATTCAACAGGAAGTTCAACATTGAAATGCAGTCCTCATTTTAAAGAACACCAACTGTCCAATAAGAGATATATACAAAGATACCAACTATCTTGATGTAGATAAATTGATTTCTGAATGTCATTCATTGCGCAATTAATTGCCAACAACTACTAAACAGACATACAGTATGTGACCTTAGTCCCAGTTCTGGGGTTATCTGCTTTAAAGTCTGCATTACAAGACTGAAGATGTCACAACATATTCATGGTCCCATTTAAAAGGCTCCTAAAAAGGCAGCCTTTTTTTTTTATGAACTCCTTCTTTCTCCAATTTAGAGAAGCAAAATCTCTTTTTGTTGCCTTCAGCATCCCAAAATCCACTGCACCACTTACTTCTCAACTCAACAATCACTGCTAATTAAATCACTTCAAAGGTTCGGGGTGGCCCAGTGGCCTAATGTTTAAGGTCAAAGACCACATAAATGCAATGTCCACCGGTTCGACTCCCGAAAGAGAGTTTTCTGGCTGAGAGTGAAAGGAGGAAAATTGATACCGCTTTCATATCTGCTCGTTAAATATGAAGCTACAGCCAGCAACTGGTTAGCTTAGCTTAGCATAAAGACTGAAAACAGTAGAAATCGGCTCTCTCCAAAGGTAACCAAATCTGCCAAGCAGCAGCTCTAAAGCTCACTGTATCATGTTATCTCCTTTATTTAATCTGCACAAAAAACAAAGTGTAAAAAGCAACAGTTTTCTGTTTTCCAGAGGGATCGTGTGTCCGACTATTTATTGGCTGGGAGCAGTAACTTCTGGAGACTTGCTGGTTGCCTAGCAACTGGATATAACGTGTCAATTAGTGAGCTTTAGAGGTGCTGTTAGGCAGATTTTGTTACCTTTTGGACAGAGCCAGGCTAGCTAGGTATCAATCTTTTCATCCAAGATGTCTTCGCCAGAAAGCAAAGAAGCTTGTTTCCCAAAATATCAAAATATTTCTTTAACCAAATAATTAAAGTTAACACTAAAAAGCCACTGCAATGTGTAAATAATCCAGTTTGGACGTGTTGTTAATAAGTGTACAGCTAACTTGGCACAACTGTCCATCACATGTGATAACGACTAGACAGCTCATTTATTGTCTAGGTAACGGGTCCAAACTGTTCTCGGTAAACGGTGACAGTAAACTATACCATCCAGCCTCCATCTCCACTCACCTGAGCACTTCGTTGGGGTTGCCTGAGATGGGGGTCTTCTTGTCGGGAGCTCCGTGGCACTCAGACTTCAGCAGGGTGTGAGGTCCGCGGTCCATCATCATGGTGGAGGTCGCCATAGTGATGATGGCCACGCCGTCGCGAACGCGGGACTCTAGGCCGTAGTCCCACTCGTCGTAGGACACGGAGAGCAGACCTGGATGGAGAAAGAGGAGAGAGAAGGATCATAAGAGGCGTGGAATGAAGAAAGATGGCGAAAAAGATGGAGATGGAGATGGAGGGGGGACGGACAGATTAGTAAAAATAGGGAGGTAAGTAGATTCGGGAAAATGAGAGACGTGAACAGGATTATATGTGGAAAAGTGAAGAGACAAAGGAGAGACAAACAGATGGATAAAGCTAAAGCGGGGAGGGAGGGATAATTCTGTTAGGGTATACAGAGTGTACATGTTTTGAACACACTCCAAGAGACAGAGCACACACTATGTGATGACTCAGAGAGCAGATGAATAGCACTCCCATCCCGCCTGACTAAGCGTCTATCACCTTGCTGTGTTTGTCCATCTGTCTGTCTAAAGCACTGTCTGTCTCTGTTTGTTGGCCTTTGCACTGTCTGTATGCCTGTTTATCTGTCCTCCTGTCTGCCTGAGTCCTGTTCTCTTTTGGCAATCTGTCTGTTTATGAACAATAATTTGTCTCTCTGTCGGTCTCCCTGACGATCTCTCCCGGTGCCCTTCCATCATCCATCAACCTATTCAACTGTTCACCAGGATGCCCGTCCTTCCTCCACCCCACTGTCCCTCTCTGCTGTTCATTATCATGGATTAGAGTGATTAGATGGATGATACATGGATTTTGGCGTTTTTTTTGTTTTTTTTTACCTTTAATTACCATGGGAAGATTGGCTGAGGATGTTCCAAACTCACATGCGAATAGCTTAATGAAAGTCACCTAATCACAGACTTACCGGTATGGGCCCAAAAGGATCTGATTTATTTTATTAATGTGTTTCTTAATCTATTCTTTCTATATCATTAAAGAGGACCTATTATGCTCATTTCAGTTGCAAACTTTTATTTTGGACATACTTAAATGCTTTAATGTTAAAAAAACAAAAACACTTTATTATATTTCTCATACCAGCTGTGCTGCAGCACGTCTTTTCACCCTCTGTCTGAAACGCTCTGTTTCCCCCCCCCCTCCTCCCGAAAAGCCCAGTCTGCTCTGATTGGTCAGCTGGCCCAGACTCTTCGGACTCCGCTCCAGCTCCAATCTAACTACCTTTGTTTGAGGGCATGCCATATTAGCAGCTAAGCAGGTATTAAACAAAAGTGTTACTTGATGACATCACCAAGTTATGGAAGAAAAGACGGGACTTCAATCAAGGCGTTTCAGGCAGTTCAGGATCAGTGTTTCTGTGGGGGAGAGTAACTCCCTTTGGCGTGGACTTTGGGCTTTGTAACTTTGCAGACCTTTTACATGCACAAAAAACTATATAACACACTAAAGGAAAGGGAAAACGCACAAAAGCATAATAGGTCCCCTTTAACCTAAAACAAATAAAGAAAAACACAGAGAAACGCTGTGAGAAAAGTTGATTCACTATGAAAATTAGGCTATTATGCATCTATTCATACATGGCTGACATTTTAATAATGAGTTTCATTTATATTAAACCGCCATTATTGATAGTATGATTAACTCATGACAAATAGTCACCATTAATTGATGACACACAGTGCATGCTGCCCTAGTGCGCAATGTTTATCTCTTTTTAATGACCAATCATTTAGCTCTCCAGTTCGCCGCTGTCAGGATTTTATCAGGTTGGAGCTAATGGGTGGGATTGAACTTGGGCTCGGCTCTCAAGGGGTCTAATTGTTTTGGATCCAGTTTAGAAAGTGGATCTATATTCGTATATATATAGTTTTCAAATAATTTATGCATGTTGGGTTTAGGGTCACAGGTCCTTATTGGACAGGGACTAGTGTTTTGGACATGTAAGGGTTGCGAGCACCTAATCAACCACGGAATTACACTACTGGTAAATTAGTACATCCATTGGAGCAGCTAGAAGCTCAGGACCATCCTCAAGGTTCACATCAAGGCAGCTGTTAAGAAAGAAGGGAGAGTGGCTCAGTGGTAGAGCGGGTTCGATTCCCGGCTCCTCCATTCCACATGTCGAAGTGTCCTTGAGCAAGATACTTAACCCCAAATTGCTCCCGAAGGCTGTGCCGTCGGTGTGTGAATGAGTATTTAGATTTGATGCTGATGGGCAGGTTGGCATCTTGTATGGCAGCCTCTGCCATCAGTGTATGAATGTGTGTGTGAATGGGTGACATGTCACTACATGTAGTGTAAAGCGCTCTGAGTGGTCGGAAGACTAGAAAGCCACTATATGAATGCAGTCCATTTACCATTTTACTTTCTTCACCCTGAATTGCCCAGCATGACTATTGATAAGAAATGGACGTAGTCAGCGTGACGTCACCCATTGGTTTTTGGACTACGGATTTGAAGCCTTGAGTATAACCATTTGGCCATCGCCATCTTGGTTTCCGGCCGTCGCCAATGTTATAATTAACTATCATGAACAGAAAACACACTGTGAAAGGGTTAAAGTTGTAAAATGAAAACACAGACAACACCCAGACCGGACAACGCCGTGGTAGCGATCTGTCAATCACAAGATAGCCACACCCTAAAGCATCCCCTGCTTTATGGTCTATTTGACTCTAAATGGGACCATAATTTACTAAATGAACATCATGCTGTATTGAAGAAGACTTGAAACTAGAGATTGAGACCATAAACTCATGTTTACAATGTTTACAGAGGTAATAAATCAAGTGAGAAGTAGGGTCATTTTCTCATAGACTTCTATACAATCAGACTTCTTTTTGCAACCAGAGGAGTCGCCCCCTGCTGGCTGTTAGAAAGAATGCAAGTTTAAGACACTTCAGCATTGGCTTCACTTTTCAGACCCCGGGGGTTGCCTACTGCCTAATACACCTACCCTGAACAGCGATTGTCCAATCACAGCAACCGCAACTAAGTCTGACAAATTTTCTTCTTCACATGTTGAAGCGGTGTGCATGGGGCTGTAGTAAAACTCAGTAAAGAGTTTGGATGTTTTTTTGTTTTTTTATATCATCTCTCCAAAACCAAAAACACAAGAGAAACATGTAATTGCTCTAATGTTAAATGCTCTAATGTTAAATGCAAACCTTAGCATGCCCGGCTAACTAACTTCGTACCAATTTAACGTGGAATCCTTCCACATCGAAAGCCTGCTCTTATCTAAACTCCCAGCACCAAGTGCCCTTATGACATCTGAAAATGGCCAATAACTGATGTGTCTGTTTGGGGACCCGCTGGACGCCTCTGGGTTCAGGTCACACAGCTTCTCAGTGAAACACTTGACTGCCTTCAAGTCAATTTATCTGTCCCTTTCTCTGTCCATCAGTCGCTCTGCATCTATTTGACAGAGTATGACCACATGTCAGCCGGTCCACTACCATGTCAGTGGGCAGAAATAGACAGGCGGCCTGGCAACCTGCCTTCCTCGCGGGACCTCTGCACTGACAGCTCCGGCCCTCCAGGACCACATCTAATGTCACACACTGTTGACACTTTCTCACACACTCACTCCCATCACTTGTTCCTTTTTGCACACTTCCCTCTTATTATCTTATGGTGATAAAAAATCCTTTCATGGGAAGATGTATGTGTGTGTGTGCGTGCTATACTTGTGCAATGCACCGTGTGGTGTATTATTCTCTACATCTTGGGAACTGCTGCGTGACGTGTATATGTTCATACATCTCTCAGGACGTGCTTAAATGTCACAACACCGACATGTCATCCGGCAGTGTTATAGCTGAACAGCGCTGTGGTAAAGCCTTTTTTTTCTGGCCTGCAAACTGGCTACTGACTCGGTTTGAAGGCAAATGCTGACTCCCTGTCACAGATAAGCATACGCACATGCAGAAGTAGACCGCGTACAAAGAGTATCCACACACAGACAAATTGAGTTGGAGAACGTAATAGCAGAACTACCGTATCACCGGGTATTTTTGGAAACAGCTTATTATTGTCAGTGATGTCAGATTGGGTGGTTACGTTAGCACAGTGTGTGCAGCGGTAGTGTGTAACTGATCAGGAAGAATAGAGACAGAAAAAGCTGTTAGTAAGAGAGGGAGAGCTGAGAGGGACGGGGAGGAAAAAGAGGGACAGAGTGAGGGGAGAGAAAAAGTCAGACAGCGGCAGAGACACAAAGATAAAGAAGCAGAAGAAGAAACAGAAAAAAAAAACTGAAGGGAGTAGAGAGTCAGGAGAGAGTCAGAGGAGCCTGAAACAGTGAGACAGAAACCACAGAGAAGCGAGGGAACAACAGCGTGAAATAAGGAGGAAAGAAAAGGAAGTGAGAGAGTGGGAGGAGGAGAGATGGTTCCCCAGAGCGCCACTTAAGGACGACATTGGTAGAATTACCCATGAGAATTGGAGGCTCTTCATCACACATGGTGCAAATTATTAAGTGTGCCTTGTAAGCAAGTTCGCCCCACAGCTAGCGAGCACCTTCTCCTGAACCCTGAACTGCTGGATTCACCAAGAGCACACGCCGCCACACCATCAGGAGCACGCTGTGCCATGGTGTCCTTTCGCTCTGCGTTAGCTCAGAAGTTGCCGTGGTTGACTGCCACCACCGGCTTCACGTGGCTTTTATGATGTTGAAGTTGAAACTCGGAAATAAGGGTTGGTTGAATTATTGAGATCTACAGTTGAATGCCGAATAAAAGCCTACAAATATAATATCGTTTCTTGCTTTTTTTAATCTTCATCTGGGTTAATTCAGGCCAGTATTCTGTTCAAATCTGTCTTTTATCAGAGCTCTTGGCAGTTTGCTATCGTCAGGATGTCAATGCATCTGCGATAAAACAACTAAAAACCACCAAAGGCTGTTTCACACCAAGCACGGATTTTCAGCCGAGAGACGGCTTTTAATAGTCTTTCAGATTCAAGTCATTACGAAGGCGAGGTTGCTCTCAGTGCAGCTTTTACAGACCGTCACTGCTGAAGCTGTTAAGCAACATCCTCTCATCATGTTCATGTTATTGGCAGAGGGCAGCATTGACAAGCACAGATCCTGCAGCAGCAGCAGCAGTGCTGTGAGCAGAAACTCAGCCCTCTGCACATGGACTTATATTCAACATGCAAACTAAACTCTAATATCTTTGCATGCATACTGCCATGTTTTACAAAAAATATCTTTCCATACATACAAAAGATACCAATTTTATTCAAGCAAACTATAAATGAATTAATGATTTATTTTGTTGTTTACGTTAGACTCTACACACATTCTGCATCCTATTCATCACGCATTAAATGAGTGGATGACATTTAGCCCGCTATCCGTCATTCTGTCCCGTGTGATTAATCCCATGATAATTCAATGTGAACTGAAAGAGGTTTGTTTGTGTCTATCAACGCAGCCACTCTGCCAGCTCCGCTCTGTAATCATCCAGGCAGTACACGAGCGAGTCACGATCATCTCTCTGGCAGCATAAATCAAGAGCAGAGCTGTTGTGTGATTTACATAACTGATTTGGTGATATATCAAACTTTATAGAGTGTAACCTTAATTTGGAACAGACAAACTGACACAAACACACACACACAGAGTTGCCTTCAGGTACACCCTCCGCCGTATGAGGTACACGCCATAGCACCGAACCCATTTGATTACACTCACCCATTATTTTCTCACGCAAATTAAACCATAAACCAATCGCACATTTCACAGACAAATGCACACACAGACAGACATCGCACAAAACACACTCGTAGAGGCACACAAACGGGCTCGCAAAAACACACTCCGCAACTCCCATTTAGAGTAAATCATCCGTGGATGCCGAATGAGGGAGCAGAGGTAGAAAGTTTGAGTTACGGTGCTTGAGCGGCACAACGATCTCAGGTTCCGCCTGGCCACCGTTTCCCAGAAACTGCCGAGGACAGGCGACGGTGTAATATCTCCCCTTCACTGTATATCAACAAGCCAAACACCAACAAATTATCAGGCTCATATGTCCGGCGTGAATATACTACCTGCTCTACAGTAAGTTTTTCTGTCCTGCTGCGAGTAAAACAGACTCAAGTTTCCATTAGTTGTCATGGTGGCACCATCACTAACAGTTAGATCCCCGCTGAGAGTTGGCCTTTCTAAAAGCGTCCGTCCACCCCCAAGTACTGAAAGTCCAGTTACATGAAGCAGTCTGACAGGTGTCCCTGACAGATCGCGTGAAAAGGTTCAGCGGATAAAGCACCCCAACTTAGATGTCACTTTGGTTCCACATTTGACCTTCAAAGGTTAGAATGACCTCCAGTGGAGTTGCGGTGGGGACAGCGGGGAGAGACGCTCCCTCACTTCTTATTAGGAAAGGTCAGTTTGTCTCGCGGGAAAAAATACAAATAGCTGCAAATAAAATGACATCTTAAAAGGCTCAGTGTTCCTTCTGTGGTGTCAAGTGTGCTGTTAGCATTGCGACCACAGGCTCCGTCCTGTTTGACGGAATACAGATTTTCATTCCTGACCTTGGGATGGTAATCTGACAAAAGAAGGTCCACTCAGTGGCCGTTTCCAGACATTTTAATTGAGTCTCAGTCTTCATTAGCCGATGATGAAGATTGAAACACAACCTGCCTTCTTAAAGTGAGACAATGTGACTTTAGCAAGACGAAAGATCACATTGTTCCTCTTACAAATGGAAAGCTGCATTCATACGCTACATGTCCACCAGATCCAGCACGGACGCTAGGGATGCTGTTTTCCATGGCAGCCTGCTCATAATCTTTCTCTAAACAATCCACCAAAATCTATATCTGAAAACATTTTTAGGCGAGAAATAGGCTACGCTACTGCTGCATCTCATTACATTTTAGCACTATATCACCGTTTGGGATCCAATTCTAATTCCGAGTTGTGATTCAGTTTCCTATAGTACCCACATTCTCAGTAGGCGGACTGCGCTCCGAATCCAGACCAAAAGACAAATTACCCATAACAACATTTAAATACAACCTGACCTGGACAGCAAACTCACCAACAAACACTAACATCAGTGTGGGCAAGCTGGCATCGTCATTTACATCCACTAAAAGTGCTTGTTTTTGCCACGACAGGCTCTGATTGTTATTATAAGTGTCTGACAACATTATGGAAAGAGCCTCGCTCAAGGAGATGAAGTGTTGCCGGAAGACAACGGTGGAAGTACAGAAAGCGTAGCTTAGTGTTATCTAAAAGATTTTCAATGTCATGGCTGAATATTTAGATGGTTTCCACAATGTGGATGAAGTCTTTGAATTCGATTGCCGCCTGTATTTGTTTGAGCCAGAGTGTACGGATATTCAGATTTCACAACGAGACTTCTCCTTGAGCTGGACTCAATAACAAACAAAAGCAAATAGGTGAGGAAAGCATTCGTTTCTCTGTAGGGTCCTTTCCATAATGTTGTCAGACCCTTATAATAACAATCTGAGCCCTTTTAGTAGACGTAACGTCACATTGATGCTGCTCACTTGCCCTCGCAGCTGCCAGTTAAAGCGCTCTCCCTCAATACTGAACCAATTTCAATAATTGTTGTCTCCATTAGTCACTTAGACACATGAGAAAAAATAGGGTCCAGGTTGAAAAATACCAAAGTTATCCTTTAACAAAATTTCAATACAACCTGACGTGGACCGTGAGCGACACTTTCAACACCTCACCTCGTCATTTTTTTAGGCTAGTAGCTGTATTTAGCAAGCTTGTTGTCAGAGGTAGGTTGAAAAGGTGGAATGGCATCTTAAGAACTAGGCATGAAAAAAAAAGAGAAGTGAAAACCTGCACTTGAGGATCAGTAGACTAAGAAATACTTGTTCATTGTATCTGAGAGAAGCCTGAGACAGCTGGCCATTGTGAAGAGTGGTACAACAATGCCACAACAACACCAAACTGTCCTCAAAGTACACAAGTAAGAACCAAATTTTCGAATGCGTCGTAATCTCTCATGGCTTTTTACGGACCAAGTAGTGTACATCAGTAGAGGACATAATTATCTGACAGGCCAGTTCAGGATATCTTTTACCACTTAGGCTGAGAACAAATCTCCTCAAATCTACTGTGATGTACAGAGCTATTACAGGATGGAACTCTTTACCAAATCAAGTTACTAAAACAAATACCAGAGGCTCTTTCAAGGAAGCATTAAAAGAGTATCTAATGCAATTAACTGCATGAACGAACAGTTAATGATATTTCTGGCGTGCTGACATTTTATTCATTTTTGTTTGTTTTTGTATAAGTGGTGTCTTAAGGTTTGAAATATGTATATACCTCACTGCATGGAAATCATTTTTATGTAAGATAATGTAAGTACAGTGATTTTTGCATGAGATGTTTGAATGTATATAATATATAGAATTGTTCGTGATTTCTGTGTCGGACCCCAGGAAGACTAGCTGGCGTCATGGCGTCAGCTAATGGGGATCCTAATAAACTAAACTAAACTAAACAACAAAACTGAACCATCAGGAAAACTCAAATCAAGCTACCAGCAGAATAATTGTAAAATGAATTGGACAACATGACTGGTGCCTGGACATCACAACCTTTGTGCCACAGTTTAAGGACTTGATAACAAAATAAAAGTTAGTGCAGAAATATGTGTGTATGCGGTTCTGGAGTTTTTAGATCTTAATTATGAATCACAAGTGGACCTCTACGACTTGTATTGGAGTATTTCCTACCTGTGGGGAACTCTGAAGGCACTGCGATAGTGTCTCCGGCTACCAGCGAGGGCACTATCCACGTGTAGCCGTATCCAGTGATCCCGACAGAGTGGGCCACCTCGAAGATGGTGTTGGCCTCCTCTTTTGTGCAGTAGAGCAGAATGACGGGGCTCTGGAGCTTCTTCAGCTGGTTCTGGATCTTCGAATCTCCGTCGTCCACGGACATGTCGAGCAGCAAAACCTCCTCCAGTTCCCAGCCCACGAAGCTGTTCTCGATGGTGCTACGGACCTGGATGGGAGAGAGGGAGAAGAGGTTGATCAGGAGACAAAAGAGACTCTTTGTCATTGTAATTTGACATAGTTGCATGGTTACTTTTGCAAATATCGTATGAGGATTGATGAGGATGAAAATCCTCTAAATTGAGATTATCATAAAGGTTCAGAGGTCCAATCTGGGGTTCATACCAACCACTGAAAGCTTAGAAAACCTGTCTATAATATGCATCATACTGTATATTGAAATTCTATTTATATTGTGTGTGTATTATTACACGGCTTTGTTGAATACTCGATTCTGATTGGTCAATCAAGGCGTTCTACGGTCTGTTATTTCTTTATAGCAGACCGTTGCTATGTATAACAGACCGTTGCCATGGGCGCAGTTCTGATGTCGGACTCTGGCGGATAATTTTTGTGTCAAATTATTTCTTTCTTAAGTAAGTAGCCGTGTAATAATGTACAGCTAGCGGGTCATTGTTGTGAAATAAACCCCTTCAGGGCGATGCCGCTTCGCGTCGGGGTTTATTTCACAACAATGACCGGCTTGCTGTACATTATCCCCTTTATATATATGTATATTTTCTATTTATTTATACAGTAGATTTAAAGTAAAGTACAGGGCTGCAATAATTATTATCAGAGAAGCTAAATCATCTTCTGCTCTGTGTCGTCTTGCTTCTACATCCTGACTATTTGAGTGCTGTTACCTTGGTGACAAAGTCCTGGTAACCGGGGTAGTACGTGGTGACGATGGAGAAGATGTACCAGTCGTACTCCTCCATGATGTTCAGCATGACCGAAGCCTGCTGCTCGATGGAGGGGCCGAACTGAAAGAACATGGAGTCGTCATCCTGGAAATGATAAGAGACAAAAGAGGCAGAGTGTAAACGGTTACGTAACAATATTGGCCTGGACTTTAATTTAGCCGGCGTTACACTCAGAGGAGAACAGATACTACTTAAAGGACGGCGCTGGGTTTCGTAACATTATTGGTGGGAACATTAATTTAGCTGCCTTTATTCTCTCGCTCACAGAGGAGAGAGGCGAGAGAGGACACCGGTGGGCTTGTAATGATACCGGTCATGATTTTCATTAGTTGCCTTTATGACTCCTTTAATGAGTTTGTACACGGGGGTGGCTGGAGCAAATTCTGGCGACTCAAAAGCTGCTGTCCTTAATCTCATCGATCATTTTCATCAATTTGTTTTATTACAGCCGTGTTGGAGCAACGCAATTTCAATGTAACCTGCGAGGCGCTCGATATTAAGACAATGAATATACTTGAAGTGGCACACTCAGAGCTACTCAGGACACGCTGTACATAAAACATTCACTAACTAAGCCTCTTCCCTCGGAGAGGCTGAATCTAAATATGGGAGAATGTACAGCAATCTGAACAGCAGTACAGTCGGAGACAGACAGTCCAGTGAACATCGCTCACAGACTGATATCTGAGCCTCGCAACCGGTGTTGAAATGGAATATTGAGCCGGACAGAAGGAGAGGAGGAGGCGAGAAATGATAGTCTAGACGAGACTCTGCAGTTCTGCGACACATGAGCTCGTTATTGAACTCCTGCATGCACAATGCACAGTGGCGTGTTTACGTTCTTGTATATGCATGCTTCTAATTACATGAATGAGAGTGATTTTGTGATGCGTTTCGATCGTGGACAGTGTAAGTCAGTCGCAGCTGACAGCCAGGACAGGCAATACAGGCAGTGCAGGGTGTTGAAATCTCTCTGGCTCCTCAGGACTCTGCGCTTCACTCGACATCAAAGGCGAACCTGCCCCTCCCAGGGGACGCAAACGGGCTGATCCGTTACCTTGTTCCTGCATTAATGAGATCAGGGCTATGCCGTCGAGGTGGCATGTCGAGAGCTGCGACGCGCATGCGAAACACTTGCCGGGCGCTCTCGCAAACAATGCGCCGCATACGTGAGGTTGAAAACATGTCATTATCATCCCGTGCTGTTGGAAATATGAAAAAAGCAGAAGGCTGTGTTTCAAAAATCATGAAATAATGATGCACGCGCAGATGTTGTACTCCATACTTGGCAACCTTGAGAATTCAAAAATAGGGAGGATTTCGAAACCAAAGCCGGGGGTCCTCCCGCAGGAAGGAGTTTCAGAGACTTTGTTTCCTGCATTCTGGCGACTTTTAAAGAGGGAAAATAGCAAAAATAATAAGTACACTGCAACAACATTTTGATGTTAGGCCTGAAAACTTTTAATTTGACTTTTAATTCTAAGGAAAGAATACAGAATAACTCCCCCCCCTTTGCCGTGAACTAGCATAAATCTCTGGCCTTAACTAATATTCATCAGTTTTCAGTCATTCTTTCATTTCATTCACATATTTTTTTGCTTCTGCTTCAGTATTGGTGCCTTCAAATGAAACTCGTCAGCTTGTGTTTACAACATGGGAAGTCGTGTACACAATATGGTTGGCGTTCAAGTGGTTAAGTCGTGCGAACACCGCTGCTAAGCAACGGCAATATTAACGTCACTGTCGGCGTCTAGAAGCCACAGAGGCTAACAATATATCATGTTAGCAAGTGGGTAACATAATGCAGGAAATGTAAAGGTATAATGACAGAGGAGAAAGATGAGGCCGTTGGGAATATCAACCTTTTCCTCAGACATATCATAAAATTACGAAGAAAAACAATATACGACTAAAATTACGATATATTCACTTATAATGTACCAAAAATGAACTTCCATGGCCTCTGCCATTTCTGACAACTCATGAACTATGAGCTGTCAGAAACTTACGGGGTCGTGAATACCACAAGAAGGGGGCGTTCATATGGACTGTTCTCGTGAACACGGTAAACACAACTCCCTTTAAGACAAAAAGGCGACAACGGCCCCACTGCACTCTGAAACACATTATTTCCAATAGCTTACGCCACGCTATGACGACTTTTTGCTGCGTTGACCAAAGCCCAACTTTGGGGCGATACACGCTGTGATGTGCGCTGCCAGCGGCAAGCGCAGCTCAAACTGCGCTGTGTCGCGAGCAGCTCTCTTCTGCCAGGAAACGACATTTGGTGTAGCTGTATAGAGTGCTCCAGGGATGATGTATTTTTGTAGGCCAACCAGGAAGTTAGCATCGCCCTGGGTTCCCTCGGATTATTGCAGAATATAAGCTGTGTGGCAAACACACGTTTATGATACTTGCACGTTTTTGTTCAGCAAGATAATCTCCACAAATGAACACCACTTTTATGATATTTGAAGCGTAAATGGAATTCCCAGAAGTAAAAAGCTAATGTTAGGCTGTAGATGAACTACACCACGGTCGAATGAGCGCGAGTATACACAACGAGGCTGTAAAGGCTGACGAGTCTGAGTGATGACATTTAGTAGTCTCATTTAGCCACTTGTTGGCAACCGTCTTTTCTAAGACACATAAAAGCTTAAAAATTCACAAGTGGGATATTTATTGATGTATTTTATGTTGTAGAACAAAATGTTAAATTCTCTTAAGCTTGTGTTAACCACAGACCTTATTTCAGGCATCTAACTAAAAACCCATTAACTCACAGACGAGGGAACCTGAAGTGCTTAAATGCTCACTCATTTCCAGGTTTTAGGACTCATTCCTGTAGCACTCTATTGTTGTCCGGGAGGAAACAGTAAGGGCTTATACATGCTGTACAGTGCCAGAAACATGTTGTGATAACGAATATGGAAAAAAAGTGTGAAGATTTGTCATAAATCGGGAGAAATACAGGAGAATTGTGACCCCAGGAGGGAAACCGGGAGAGGGCAATGATAAAAACGTGAGTCTCCCGGGAAAATCCGGAGGGTTGGCAAGTATTTTGTCCTCAGCTAACTTGCATTTGTTCCTCAACTTCCTATCTCCTCTCTGCCTTCTTCTTTTTCCTCTCACCCTCCATCCATCTCTATCCATCTCTTCTCGCGCTCTGCCGTCCCATTTATACCAGTGGAATTACTGCCAGGGCACAGTTATAATTGAATTTCCAGATTCGTGCACTCCCGCTCCCCCCTTTATCCTCCATGCAGCACCCCACCACCCTGTCCTCCCCCCCACCCCTACCCATTTCCTCTGGCTTCCTCTCCCTATCTCCCTCTTCTTAAGAGCAGTATTAATGTACTGTCCAACGCACTCATTCAGAGTGCCAGAGGTCTGCAGAATCTTCATTAGAGAAAAATACATGCTAAAAGAAGAGCGAGACAGAAGCAGAGAGAGAAGGAAAGATACGGTGGTAAAAAAAAAAGAGAAATCTCTAGTGGGAACCGGTTGAATGATAAGAAACCTTGGGTAAAATGAAGTGCTGCAAAACACCTCTCTTCATTTACAGCAACAATAATTAGGGTCTGGCCGCGTTATCACCTCTGTTGGCACAGGGTGATCGATTAGTGAGTATTAAAATTCCCAGAGGGGGTGGCGAGGCCAGCGAGTCAGTCAGCCAGGCGCAGGGAAGCCAGCCAGCGAGGCTTTGAAACGCGCCTCCCGAGCCGGTCGCTGTCTTCTCTGTGGATCCACGGCTGACGTCAGCGCTGGCTACTGTACACAGACAACAATACACTACAGCACACAATACGGCAGGATGAATGGCCGGTGGAGACACAGGGGAGAGATGGAGAGAGATACGGCGAGAGATAAAACCGTAGAGGAGGTGATCAGATAAGAGAGAAGAGAGAGAAACTAAAAGGGGAAAGAAAGGAATTAAGCAAGCGAGAATAAAAAAAAAGATAGAGATGTACAAAAAAAGCAGCGAGGACGGAGATGAGAGTTGAAGCCTCCAGAGGGTCGAAGGCAGAGGACAGTGTGGTGACAATAGGATGAATGGAGAGGAAGAGGGGCAGGCTGGCAGACGGCTGTGATCCTGTATATGGAGCGAGTGAGCAGTGAAGGGGCAGGAAGCCAGGAGCCGGTGAAGGTGTGTGTGTGTGTGTGTGTGTGTGTGTGTGTGTCAGGCAGGCAGCCAGCCATTTAGGCAGGAGGAGGCTAAGCCTGAGTTGTTCAACCACAGAGGACCGCTGCTGTCAGAGAGAGGAAGAAGAGAGACGGGACACATGTGTGCCCTCCTCTATGGGAAGTGTGTGTGTGTGTGTGTGTGTGTGTGTGTGTGTGTGTGTGTTGGGGGGTGGGGTGGAAAGAGACATATCTATGTGTGTTTCATTGTGTGCGCGTGTGTGTGTGTGTGTGTGTGTGTGTGTGTGTGTGTGTCACTCTGTATCAACTCATATGTGTATGTTTGTGCCTCTAATTTTTGCTAATTCGTGTAGGTTTGGCCTCAGTAGGGCTCTCTGTTACATTAGTGTGTGTTTCTTCATGTGTGTGTGTGTGTGTGTGTGTGTGTGTGTGTGTAGTCCATGGTTGACATGCCTTGCTCTGCCCCAGAGCCTCCAAACGAGTGCATTCACACACACTCCTGGAGCAGTTATTTGGCTTGGAGGTGGAGAGAGAGTCAATAACTCAGGTATTTCAATTACACACACAGGGGCACATCAGTGACTGCAAAAGAAATAGACCCACTTCCAATCTTACTGTGGAATATGCACACACAAACACACTAACACACACACACACACGCATACACAAATTGCAATGGCTTTAAACACTGACAGCCTCACACACATTCGTATGCAGGCACACAAGCACAGCTGCGTTCAAAAGCCACCCTCAAATAGAAGGGCGCACTCGAACGCACACAATACAAAACACAGAATGACAAATCACGACTGCAATCACGGACTAATACTGGGGTGTCGCTTTGGACACACACAAGCGCTCATACACACTTCACACACACACACACACAGACGTAACAGCACGATAAAACAGCACGACTCACACAGCTACACTGCTAAGTGTATAGTACACTGATCACATAAAGCAAATAAACGGGTACATGGGACATGGGAAGACGCTTTGCACTTACATTCTTACAGAGTTCAAATGTAACCACAGGAAGCACTAAAATATAATGAGTGTTTAATGTGTTAAATTAATTACTAGAGCTCCTCACGGGTCTGGAAACTATATTATATGAATGCAGAGTCTGTAGGCAACAGGACAAGATTTTGGTATTGGAAGCAAAGTGTTCTGGTTTCTGTTGGTAGTCCGAGTAGTATTGACCAATCACGTTTGAGCAGTCTTTGCAGGTAAACAGTCGATGTGGAGAGCAAAAGAGGCGGAACACATTGGCCGAAATACAATCTCAAGTCAAGTCAAGTCATTTAATTTGTATAGCCCAAAAATCATAAATTTGCCTCATCGGGCTTTACAATCTGTACAGGATACGACATCTCCTGTCCTTTACAGTGCAACCCTCTCATCGGATAAGGAAGAGCAACAGAGGAGGGATCTCCCCTTCCAACCCACCAGCTATCGTCTGACGATGATTTAGCTTTTCCTTGGTTTAAAATTAGCTTGTAAGCTGGCTACTCGTGAATCCATACGATCATAGACGTCGTCTCTCTCAGCTCCAACTTCAGTCACGCATCTCAAGTTGCTAATCAAATCAAACAATGAGCAGCACATGGAAGAGGAAGTCTTATCCCCGGATATCCGCCGGCTACACCAGTCAGTCAATGGTCTGTGATTATCACGCATAAACCCCACTTCAACCTATTCCCCTCTACAGCAGCTCTCGGTCCCTCCCCGGTCCTCTTCCCACCCACCTACCCAGGAGTTCCATTCACACACATGCATACCAAGATAGGAAAAAGAAGAAGGGAGAACAAAACAAGACAAAAAAAAAAAATAATATTACTAAAATAGAATAATTAAATAAAATAACTCTAAAGTAAGGAGAAATAAAATTTAGATAACCTGGATCTCTGTTTTTGAAATACTAATTCACGCATGTCGGGTTCATTTAAGTCCGTCTCAAATCTGGTATAACTTTTTGAACCTGTGAAGACCTCTAATAAATACTTCTTTTATTTAAAGTGGGATAAGTAAGGGATAATGTACAGCAAGACGGCCGTGGTTTATTTCACAACAATGACCCGCTAGCTGTACATTATCCCGCTTATTACACAGCTACTTACTTAAGAAATCAATAATTTGACATAAAAACGGTCCTCCAGAGTCTGACATCAGAACTGCGCCCATAGCAACAGTCTGTTACGCATAGCAACGGTCTGCTATAAAGAAATTACAGACCGTAGAACGCCGTGATTGACCAATCAGAATCGAGTATTCAACAAAGCTGTGTAATAATACACAATAAAAAAAACAAAGAGGCAAATCCTCAACTTCTGTGTCGTGATATTTTAAGATAACCACTTGGGCCAGAGTGTATTACACCTTACATGATTACCTATCCTGAAATACTGACAGAAGAACGACCACAGATAATGTGGAATACATCCTAATTAAACACTATCTTAACAACAATATTGATTTCAAGGCATTTTTAATAAACCATATTCTTCTTTGTGAGGAAGTAGCAACGAGGCGAAGACAGACAGAAACTGTGTGAGAGGAAGAGAGACAAAGACGGAGATAGAAAAGGTAGAGCAAGCCAGAGAGAGATGATGATGATGGTGTCTGTTGCTGGGAGGTTTTTGGCAATGCATATTTCTATCCTGCCTATAAAGGCTCCTTTGAACTTGAGTTGGGGGTTGCTATTGACTGCTGCTGCACTGCCTGATGGAAAGAGAGAGAGTCGGAGAGAGAGAGAGAGAGAGAGAGAGAGAGAAAGGGATGAAAAAAGAGAGCTGGAGTGGGAGGTGAGGCAGGAGGAAAGGGAGGGGGAGAACAGCTGGCCTTCACTTGAATATAGTGAATTTAAAAAGACAGTGGGCAGGAGATATAAACTCAGCACAGCCACAGGCATTCACACACATACACACACACACACACACACACACACACACACACACACACGCTCAAGCGCATTCATTTCAGATAAAGCCTGTGAGTGCAAGCCGCCATCGCCACGTGCACCGAAATTACGTATTGATGACAAGCCCTCCTCTCTGCTCCCCCGTCATTCCTCTCTGTCCCTCGCTTCACACACACACACACACACACACACACTTATCATCTCTACCTCAATTAAACCTCCCCTCACTCCCCGCGTCTCTTTTTTCCCTCTGCTTCGCTCTTCTCGTGCCTCATCATCACATTTCTTATCATGGGAGCCTACTTATCTTTAATCAAACACATACGAGCTTAATTAGCTCGCACATTTGTCAGACCATCATCTAATTAACAGTGACCTTATTTTAAGTACTTTTTGAACCTTAATTAAAGAAAAAACAGGTCTTCATTAGAGTATTTGACTAATTTTGCCTCGACATGATTTTGATTGCAATGTGGCTCCAGCCGCCGTCCTCCTTCCAGGGCTTTAAACGATGAAGAGAAACAAACAAATCTGAAAAAAGAAACTGGAGGGGACAAATTAAACTGGGAGATGGTGTTGTGTTTTCACATCTTGACACAATCAGACAGTGTCTGAATGGAAGTTAGTACCACTTAACACTCAGACACACACGGGCACAGACACGCGAATGCACAGATCGTTTCTCTCTGGCCCATTTCTGCTCTAAGTTTAGCAGACGACCCACCGAGGGGCCTCTGCAGTCTGATGCTTTTCCTGCTGCTGCTCTTGTTTGTCCCCTGGTCCTTGTAGAATGGTAATAGTTCTCTCTGCGAGTGTGTGCGTCTGGGAGTGTGTCTCCTAGAGTTAGGCTAAGGAGGCTAAATAGGGTGGCTGGAGGGAATGGCTTTTATATCTGTGTGTTTGTCTCTGGCGATGTATGGCTGAGGCGAAGGGAAAAATAATAAGGTGGAAAGTGAGTGACTACTTTTTGTAGGACATTATAGATACGCAGTGACATAGACTGGCAAAGCAGATATGCTCTGCATTTTAAAATGGATTTGTATTTATACAGCGCTTTTCCAGTCTTCCAACCACTCAATGCGAATTACACTACATCAGCATTCACCCATTCACACACACATTCATACACTGATGGCAGAGGCTGCTAAGGTGCCAACTTTGCCCATCAGGATCTAATCTAAATACTCATTCACACACCGATGGCTATGCCTTCGGGAGCAATTTGGGGTTAAGTGTCTTGCTCAAGAACACATCGACATGTGACCCAGGGCAGTTGGGGATCGAACCACCGACCTTCCAATTGGTGAATGACCTGCCTTGGGTATAAAATACAGAACGAAATGAGTCGTTCATGGATGGTTCACTAGTCATGGGTGAACGCCTCCTCCTCCTCCCCCCTGTTCATTTACAAATCACCTACTGGCTCTTGTTTTAAAATAAATCAGTCGGAAAAACAACAAAATCAATAGTGGTCGACAAGAAATCAATGACCTGTTTAAAAATCTGCCACCGTTATCATTGTAAGCTGTTGTGTGAGAACAGAAAGCTTGACAGGCATAGAGGGAGTACCTACTAAGGGTGGCTGGGCTGGTCAAGTACTTGGTCTCCCTCATACCTCGCACAGACAAAACGTAGACCGGCTCATACAGGTTACAGGCTGGACCAGTCAGTAAATCCAGAGGATAACGTGACTTGCGGTGTCTCCAAACTCTCACACCATTAAAAATACTTATTTTAGATCAGGCATCACCAAAAGGTGGACAGCGGTCCGGACCCGGACCAAGTGACGGTTCTATCCAGATCCATGACCAGTTTCTGATAAATTCATGAGAATAAATAATAATTCTCACGGAGAGTTGTTTTTTTTTCTAACGGTTGTAGTTATAGTCCGCGGGCAACGCTAATCCAGTTTAAACGGCAATAACTTTAGCAAATCAAATCAATTACTGCAATTACAGTTTGCTGGAGAGAACAACAGGATAAGAGAGATGAGAGTGATGACAACAGGAAGTACCTGACATGCTACTTTGTGGCTACTAATTACAGTTATCTAACTTAAAACTCTGTACGTTTTTGTATATTTTGCTCACGTTGCTATTGTTTTTATTGTATATATTATGTGTGTCTAGATTTTCCATTTGTAATGATTTGTATGTAGTTTATATCACTTATATACAGTATTTTTATTGTGTGTGTTTTGCTAATGTTGCACATTGCTATTTATATTACATGTACAGCCCTTTGAGGCATGCTTTGTGATATTGGACTATAATAAACTTTGACTTGACTACAGACTGTGTCTGAGACTGTTTTCTGTGGTCTAACCAGGAAGCCACAGGCCCATTTCTCTCACTAGGAAAAGAAAAAAAATATAAAGACTAAGTGAAAAATGGGCTCTGTTTGCACTTTACCTCTAAAAGAGGCACTTTTTATTTATTTAATTCAGAAAATTATGTTTTTTGTTTTTTACTTGAAATGCAGGCATTAAGTTCATTGTGCTAGGACTAATTTTATTCATGGTAAATATAGCTATTTGTTTTCCATACAAGTTCAATGTGTCCGTATGTTAAAGCATCCTAATTTGAAAATTGACAATAAATATTGTTGAAACTATATGGAAATGCACGTTGTTGATTATATTTGATAGATGTCGGGGGTAGACTATAAGACACAATGTAGACATTATGAGGTTGGGACCTTTGCTGGGAGGAAACTTTAGTAACTGGACCTCTTTTAAATTTTAATTGAATTGTCTTGTTTTAGATGATAGAATGACGCAACAGGTGTAGAATAGGTTTAAGTTACTGTCTCAATTAAGTAGAGAACTGTCAAACATCTAGTGTAAAACCTGTTTGAAACGATGTCCGCCAGTTCATCCACAGCCACACACTGACCAAAGCAAAGATTTGAGAGATTTGTCTCCAAAAGGAGCCCCACAGTGCTAATGATGTACAGATTTAACCTTCATGACCCCAAAGTTTCAAGTACGCAGCTCTCGCAAAGAGAGTTTTAAAGTGTTCCTCGGTAAAGAGGTAGGATAAGTCATGCGGTGGGGAGTGAAAGTGGGGACAGTGAAGCCGCTGAGGTTCAGGAGGACCGCAGAGTGTCCCAGGGCGGCTGTAAAGTGGTTTAGGGAGTCGGGGAGGTGAGCACGCTTCTGTAGTCAGACATCTTTCTTCCTGTCCGTCGCTCCGAGAGGAGGGGAGGAGGGGAAAAGGTGACGGCGAGTTGAGCGGGAGGGAAGAGAGACAGAGAGAAGTGGTAGGGAGGGAGCGGGGGACAGTAAGGTCCAGATGAGGGATGTTATTAATCCACTCTCTCCGTCTGTCCTCTGCTATCTCTTCCACTCCTGTCATATCCACTGATTTCAATCTGCTGCTCTGGCTTGCCCTCAACTCTCGGCTCTCCATCTCTCCCCCCTATTATCCCCCTCTCTCCCTCCCTTCACTCCTTCTTTCCTCCTTCCTCCTCTCAACTCTTTGACAACCTCTGTAACTTTTTCCTTCCATCTCGTCTTAGCCCTCCCCTGCTCTCCCCCTTCTGCTGCGCTCTTCCTTCCTTCCTTCCTCCCTCTCTCCATCTATCATGCATCCCAGGGTGCACCTGGGCTGCGCTGTCAGTTGTAGGCCCAGAGCCATCATCACACTGGGGCTGTTTCTCGCAACTTCACACTATGAAAACTGAATCCTCTCTCGCAAAACACATGAATCCACTATCAGGGATTCTTCACCTCACCTCATCTCACCCCCGATTTTACAGTTTTATCTACGATGCGTCGGTACACGCAACGAAGCGAGGGCCAAGGTCAACATCTACACTTAAAAACTCTCTTCGGTATGTAGAAGCGAGTGAAACATGAACCGCCCGATCTGCAGAGGAAAGAGACAGAGCGAGGAGGAGGAGGAGGAGTGCGAGAGGCGAGTATAGAGAGCAAAGGGAAATAGAGTGAGAGTACGGTTGATATGTGCTTCTGTGTTCTTTTCCTGGCAACACGATAAAGGCTCGCTCTCAGTCACTGTCAGTGGCGAGACCACCCTCTCTATCTCCGCTCTCCCTCCTCCTCCTCCTCCTCCTCGCCTCTCCAATCCCATCCCTCCCAAAGCAAAGACTACCCTCTCTATCTCCCTCTTTTTTTATCTCCACCGCTCTCCCTCCCATCCCCTTGCATTTTACATTTACATTTCAGGCATTTAGCTGGCGCTCCTCTCATCCACAGTGACTTAACAAGTGCGACTGCGGATCACGCCCCGAGTCCTCGTTCTCCGACACCTTGAGAAGCAGGGGGGCAGAGGTCGACGCCGCCGATACCGCGGCTCGGTGACAAACGGAACAAATATTCTGTGTAACTGGAATGATGAAAGAAAGAAATTACTAGGAGGCACGTGCTAAGGAGAAACCTGAGAAAGGCTTATGTGTTCCTTCTCCTCTATCATCTCTGATTAACACAGACCACCACGTCTCTACTACCCATCCCTCACTCGTGAGGCTCCCCCACCGAGGACTCCTTTCATTCACTGTGATGAAAAATTCAAATTCAAATCTGCTTTATTGGCGTGACAGTGGCGGGGGGCTGTCTCCACAACAGAACATGTTAGAAGACGGGCTAAGACAATAAGCCAATCTGTATGCTCCTCTTCTCCCACCTCACTCGTTCCAGTCTTCCAGCCTCCCTGACTAACTAACCCCGTTTTTTGCTGCGTAAAGCCGTGCACAAGCACTTAAAACCCTCCTCTCCTCCGCACGCCGCCCTCCCTCCTCCTTCTCACAGTCTCTTAAGATGCTTAGAGACACTCCCTCGGCATGTCACCATCAGATCCTTTCTTAGTGTGCACTTGTGGTTACCTGTGCGCGCACACCTGTGCGCGTGTTTGTCCTCATTAAAAGAAAGTGGAGCCAGTGAAGCCTTAAAGACGAGAAGAGAGCCAGAGCTGCATGTAGCGGAGATGTGAGAGGTTGTTTAGCTTCAGGGCAGATGGAGTCAACACTTGCCGCTGGACTTGTGAATACTTCATTCATAATCCCAGAATTCATTCACTTCCTTTTGCATCCTTCCGTCTCTCTCTTTTTTTTTCAAAGTAAAATTTGTTTCATTGGGGTGATCATAATTAAAGTGACAGTGGATTTCATCGTTAGTGGTGGAGTCCGCCGTTCCTGCACAGGAGTCAAATTTCCTTCACACATAAAACAAATTCACAGGAAAGCATGCAGCATGTGATCTTATTCTTTGTAATTCTCTTATTGATATCACGCTCACTCCTCACTGCTCACTCTCCTAATGCCGTACCTCAGCTGTATAGTGTGCTGCAGGAATGAGTCCTAAAAACCTGGAAATGAGATAGCGTTTTCGCACTTTCGGTTCCCCTGTCTCAAAGTCAATGGGTTTTTAGTTAGATGTCTGAAATAAGGTCTGCGGTTTACACAAGCTTAAGAGATTTTTAATGTTTGTTCTACGACATAAAATACATCAATAAATCCATCACGCCGACACGTCCGCCTTTACAGCCTCGTTGTGTATAATCACGTTCATGTGACCGTGGTGTAGTTCGTTAGCTTTTTACTTCTGCCGAATGCATTCACACTTCAAAAATCATAAAAGTGGTGTTCATTTGTGGAGATTATTTTACAGAATTAAACGTGTAAGTATCATAAACGTGTGTTTGCAACAGAGCTTATTTTCTGCAATAATTCAAAACTCAATGGAAAAATCCCATTGACTTTTTGTCGAGGGAACCAGCGTGATGCTAACTTCATGGTTGGCCTACAAAAATATGTCATCCCTGCAGCACTCTATGAAGTTACTGCTAATGCAAACCAAACATTTCCTGCAGCTGCCATTTCACATTAAAAGCATTCAACTGGCGTAACGAGGCATGGCTTTTATTTTATTAAGCAGTCAAAATAATGAAGAAGTTATGCTGTGTTGAAAACTACTCGCATCGTGCGCACCATAAAATCAGATCAGGATTTCAGTGTTTCATTGACAGACCTCGGTATTAAAACAACATGAATTTGTTCGGCTGCGCTGGAAACAGTAACACCATTTGCTCCTCTGCTGACAAAGTTGCTGCTCAAGGAGTGTTTGCCGTAGTATCAAACCGCACTTGTTGTTACCACGGTAACCATGGACTGAAATCTTAGGGACAGTATCTGAAAGCACACTACTCCCAAAGGTTTACAACACACCTACTACACTTTATACACTATACAGCATACACTATGCAAACACATGGCATAGTACTCTAGGATCAAATTAAAATACTAATTGCTGGAAACAAAAACAACAAAGAATACAAGACTATGATAAAATGATGAGCTATAGTTTAACAAGAACTTGACCCTGTCAGATGGTTTGTTACACAGAACCATCTGAGAAGCCGTCACTGGAGACTGTTAAAAGAAAGAAAAGAAAAGGGCAGGCACTTTCTAAAAATACTTGGCAGGTGATTGGATGAACCATCCGTCAATCAAACTCTTGCCGAGGCCAGTAGGGAGAAGAGCAAAAACAACAACACAAACGCATTACTTGAAGCCTGACAAGACGTGATTTCACGTGATATGTGATCCTGAGATTCTCACGTGATCTTGTGACATCGCAAGAATCCAGCTGTCGCGCAAAGTAAGTCTAACAATGGAATGATAGTGTGTTGTACTGCTGGTTTTCCTTCAGGCGGTGACAGGCTCTGACATATTTTGCTGCTTCTATGTCAGTTTTGTTTCCCAATAGGCTTGCCATGGTAGTTGGTGTTACCGGTGTTACACGGTGGTCGGGCACACACCGATTACATAACGTGCCCATGGTCGTTTTCCTTTTTTTTTTTACAGAAATAAAATCCATTTAGTTCATTTTGGCGTATTAGCGCCGATTTATCAGTACCTAGTCGGACAACGGACGCTACAAACTGAAAGTGAATGCATCTGCTCCGTAAGGAGTCTGTTCAGAGTAGCAGGAGTCATATTTCACACACACAGGATGAAAGAGAGTTGTCAGACAAGATGATGGCGAAGGATTTGGTGTCGAAGCGAAAAGCAAAAGCGCCTGTTTGGCAATATTTCAGATTTAAACCCAATGCTATAAGGGAAGTATAACATTGAGAGGTAATCGCTGTAAGGAGGACGGAGCGGTCACAGCCGGCGTGCATGACGCAGTGGCGCCGGCTGGAAACCTGCGAAAGCTGGATTGGAGAGGCCAGACACACAGCCGCCCGACGTTAAAGATCAGAGTAAGCGCTCACAAGATATTGTCATCTTTTCTTGTAAAATGTCGGGTGTAATCGTAACACCGCTGTTGTCAAAATGTCCTCACCGTCACATCCCTATTTCCCAAGTCAAAATTGTGAGTGTATCAAATTATTTGTATTCTATGGTTGATTTTGTCTTTATACATGCTATAGTGTAGCAGGAAGTGCTGCTCTGTCTATACCTCTTGCTATTGTCAGAAATGGACAGCGTGGTCACAGCATGATGTGATGCAGTCCTTCAGCTTATATTGTATATTTAAGTCAACTGTTGTGCATGCACCTGTGGATATACTAAAGAGTAAACTCAATAAAGTCATAATAAAAAAACATGATATAACTGTACTTTCTTCTTCTCACATTTTTGTCTCTTCGCTCCTTCTCTCCGTCTCTCTGTCTTTCACACACACACACACACTAAGACACACTTGTGGCCCGTCTTCCCTCTCCCTCTGCGTGTTGCCGTGACAGGCGTCCTCTGTGGCTGCCAAAGCCTTTTAACCACAACAATATCTAAATGGCACACAATGGCCCATTAGAGTCATCAAGCCGTTAAACCAGCAACCGGCAACCTTCAGCCTGGCAATTAGGAATATTTCACTCACACTCCCACCCCTGCACACACACACACACACACACACACACACGCTCACACACATACTCCGCCCATCCATTATTCTCTTCCTGTCTCTCATCCGCATACTCCCTCTCTTTCATCTCTTCCTCTCCTTCTGTTTCACCCGTCCTCTCACCCTCTCTTCCTTTGCACGTGCACACTCTCACTCACGTGCACTACACCTCACACCAATCCACTCTGTTTCTCTATCCCCCTGGCTTCTCTCTCTCTCTCTCTCTCTCTCTCTCTCTCTCTGTCGTCACAGTCACCCTACAACAGCGGCCCGCAATCAGTGTCACAATCGATTAACAGATTTCACACCGCTGGACACGGCATTTACAAAGAACCAGATGAAATGAAAAGAAGGCGCGGGCTGAGATAATGAGGAGAACAGAGAGAAGAGGTTCAGCGTGTGCTGCTTGGTCAATAGTAAGTGGATACAGTGGCCACATCATCAGGCTGTAGAGGTACTGTAGAACATGAATGTGAGGGAAGAGAAACCAGTTTGGAAATAAAGAGAGCCTGCTCTGTGGTGGCCCGCACTGATCCAACAGTGGAATGGCTTTGGCAACGACGCCCGTTTGCCACGCCAATAAAGCTCACCTTTGAACCTTTGAACTGAGGGTGAAAACAAAGTGGAGGGGGATAGTAGCACACAGGAAAGAGCGTAGTGGAGAGAAGACTATTTAGTTAATTTAGGATTTTTTACTAACTCAGACTCTGTGTACTTTACCAATAGGTGCTTCTTTATTCCACTACATTTCACAGGGACATTACTACATTTATTTGATTAAGTCACCAGTTACATTATGATTCACATTTTTAATCCAATGACTAGTTTATAAGATATGATGCCTTGTTACAGATTAAACTACTCAACAGTGTATCAAGTTCTTAAAATTAGCTCCACCTCGGCCCCCTACCACATGCTGATACATCTGTGCTTAACTTTCCTGAAATACATTTGGTACCAATTTATTCAGGCTGTTCTCATACACCGTTCGTAGCTAAAACTACAAAAAGTAATGCAGTGTAATTCGTATATATATCAGAAAAAATCATTTTGTATTTAATCTACATAATCGTGAACCAGACGTCAACGTTTACGTATTTGTCACGTAATTTAAATAGTTAAGTTACACCACTTCCGTAGTTATTTTAACCCAAACCACGATCTATGTCTAAACCTAACCAAGTTGTTTCCTGTGGAGACGGAAGTTTATTTTGAAAAGACTGTATGCATGTAACGACACGTGTTGCTGGACATTCGTTGGAAGACGCAAGAGAAACTTTTCTTGGGATATCATACGAACCGTTGTATGAGGACACAATTCCTTATTACAGGTCTGCAATTTCCTAATGATGTCCATAAAAAGACTCAAGAATGGAACTATGCTACCTGGTACTGTTCTAAGACAATGATATGATGTTTATTTACTTGTGTTGACTTCATTATCAGTTGTTGATTTCCTGAGGAATTTCCTTGAAAGAACTGCTCCGTTTAAAGGGACAGTGTGTTGGATTTGGCAGCATCTAGTGGTGTGGTTGCAGATTGCAACCAACTGAGTACCCCTCCGTTAACTCCTCCCTTTCCAAGACTGCGGTAACGTGAGCTGGCGTGTGCAAAACTGTGGTAACGCCGTTCACCTCTCTCAGAGGCTATCCTTACCATAATAACACTACTTCAGGAGCAACGGAAGTCAGACGGCGGCTGGCGGTACCACGGTTTTGCACTCTGCGGCTTACGTAACCGCAGTTACACAAGCATGCTGGAGAATTATGGTGGCCTTCAGGTGACAGAAAAAAATACTTAAAAATTACTTATTAATATTATATTGCATTTCTGCCAATAGATCCTCCTAAATGTTACATACTGGTCCTTTAATAGAGACACCTGTGGTCAAATGTGTAGATTTAAAGAAGCTACAGCCTGGAACTGTAAACCAAATGATAAAAAAAGATGGCACTCTCTCTGTGTTTTTGTGCCAAACTCAACCCCATAAAATAAGTACAAATATTGAGCCTGACCTGACTTCAGCCTTTTCTGGTCCTCTTTGGTGTAAATATCAAGCTACACAGAGTTCACAGCCAAGACATTTTATTTATGAAAACAGCTGGAAATGGAGGAAAGCAGCGTGAACTAAAGACATGCCGGTGACGTTTGAACCCGGGCCTGCAGTGGCACATAAAGCACCAGGGATGAGAATAATATTAACCGCAGCTTCTGGGCGTTGAATCAAACATTTTGACGAGGGGAGTTTTGATCATCCTGAATGATGACGGTTAAAAATAATCAATCCGAGCACCTCTTCCCAGCCGCTGAGTCACAGCTGGCTTTATAACGGATGGAAGACGCCTATAAACCCTTTACTGGCCGATTAACCCCTCGGCTGTGATTTCATACGCATAAACACCTCTGATGTATGGCTTTCTACATCCATAAGCACTGGTTATGATTTCACACCTTAGTCAGCCCGCTCCCATCCCCCCTCCGCGTCTCCTCCCTCTCCTCCTCTCTCCGCCTGACAGTTGGTTGCAACAGCAGCCACAGAATACACACTGTGGAGGTGCGAGCTATTCTTCCTCTCCCTCGCTGTGCACGCATGCATGAATGCACATGTGTGGCTTCGGTGCTGCAGCACGCTCAACACATGCACATTTGGAAGCAAGTGTACATACAGCACACATAAGGTGCACCTGTGTGCATTCAGACACACACACACACACACACACACACACACCAGCTGTGGCACTAAAGCCTTTTTTTGGCAGTCGCATCCGCTCTATCCTCGCCTCCCTGCACGCTGTGTCACCGAACAGAAGTTGGATCCTGCATCTGGAGACACTGCTGGTGACTCACACACACACACACACTTACATGTATGTACCTCACACACTAACACACTCAAAGATCCTATGAATAGCAAAGCATTTGTGCGTAATGACAAGTATTTATTGGACATACTGCAGTATTATCCAGCCTTCAGGGAGTGATAAAAGGGGAGTGAAGACACCAAAAATAGAATTTTAAATGTTTGTTTTTCTATCTCCATCTATGCTACACTATCTGTGTCATCACCCTTATCACCTCGCACTGTTCTCATAACTCTGTTTGCTTCCTCACGTCTCTCTTCTGTATCTTTCTCCCTCCAAAGAATCTGAGTTCTTATTAATTTTGAAAAAGATGCTAAAAATATCTGCCAGAACATGATGGTATCACACACACACACACACACACACATTAACGACTCAGCCACTGGGTTTGTTTTACAACCACATTACTAACAGTAAAAGAAATACTGTACACTGATGTAACAATGCGCCTCACCTAAAGCGCGAGACTACCACATATAACACATGTAATTGAAATGCAGGTAAGACACATGTGAGCTGTTAACCTGCTGTAAGTAGCACCTTCAACAACATGTATGCGACTGAGAAAGGCAGGCAGGCAGGCTACATTCACCTGACAAATCTCCCAGCAGGTAATGGAGGTACAGTGCTGCACTGTAAGGCGGCGTGCTTTGCATGATAGTGAGTTTGCGTGATGGTTTACCTCGCCGCTGAGAGCACTTTAAGGGTATGAACTCTGAAGCGTAATGTGTTGCACAATCACTGGCTGAGGCCGAGTGGAGTAACCGTGTTTACTGAGCAGGTAAGCTGGGCTTCTGTCCAGTAAATGAGGTGACATAATAATAATAATAACATACATGCACATATACTGCATACAGTCTGTTAAGGACATACATTAATTAGAAAAAAAAAACTATTATCTCAATATATTCAATGTTTTATTAAACAGTTGCAGTATGCTAATAGGGTCATTAAATAAGTTAATTAATTTAAGTTAATTAGGAAATGATTCTATGTCATACATACTTGTCCTCACATACTAAATGTATGCTAATAATACAAAATCATTATTAAGAAGTGATGGAAGAATAAAAATTAAAATGCAAGTAAATGCAAATTCTACTTTTTTTCAAAGGACCCTTCCATTATTTTCTTGTGAATTATGAATTTCTAAATCTCTAAAAAGAAAGCCAGACATGTAGCAGGGTACAGGGGGGGGCAAAATGAAAACACAAGACTAAAATAATCACACAGCTACAAAGTTGGGTCACAATGCCAATTAGCAGCGTTTGTCCGCCATGAAAGAGGTCTGGAAATGTGGACTTTGATATCAAAGCGACATGAGACAACTCGCAGAGCTTCAAAGAGGCCAAAACATCTGTGTCCAAACTGCAGGTGCAACGGCCAAAAAACTGCAAGTCTATTTATGGCGTTGAAGCTAACCAGCTGGGACGTGATGGACATACACAGGACAGGAGGACTGATAGCTAAAGCTAAATGACACACATGGGATACAAAATGCAGCCTGGCACTGGAGGCTAAACTACCTAACTGTATATAAATAAATACTAAAACAGTTAAACCTGCAGTAGGCAGAATATCTTTGGCATCATTGGGTAAATATTCCATAATAACCTTTCAGCATATTGTAATTCAAGTGTGCTGAGAGAAAACTAGACTTCTGTACCTCCACATGGCTCTGTTTTCAGGTTTTAAAATATCTAGCCTGTGACGGGAGACTTCGGCCAATCACAGGTCATCTCAGAGAAAGAGAGAGCGTTCCCATTGGCTGTTCATTCAACAGAGGCAGCTGTCAATCACTTGCCAGCTCTGATTAAACGGTCAAACTAGGCAGCGCTGATCAAATATGAATCAATATTCTGTTACTGTAATGCCTTTTTTTACATTTATATATAAGTACTTTTACTTTTAAAGGATCTAAATTCTTCTGCCATCATTGTGGGACATAAAAAAAACTGTAAAAGGTGCAGTAAGGCAAATAGGCAAACAAACCGATGGAATTCTCGATGCCCTATAATCCAAAATAACCTGAAAAATCTCCGGCCTGATGCAAAGCATCCTGGCTGCACCTCTGCCTCTTTCTCCTCGGCGATATTAAATTATTACCTGACCAGGATTCTCATTAGACTAAAGAGGCAGGTGCTCCATCATTGGCATCAGGCTGCCGCTCTGTCCTCCTCAGAGTAATGCGCTCTGCTTCCAGCGTAAAGCAAGACTTAATGTTTGCTTTATTTGTCTGGCCTGTGCGGTCAATAGAGCAAGGGTCACTCCTCTTCAATCAGGAGGCAGGTAAAAAGGGGTCGGGGGGGAGTGGGAGGAGGGAAGGAGGGAGAAGAAACGACGCAGGGTTAAAGAAGACAAGAAAAGTCAGATGCCAGAGGGACCGGGGGAGTGACGACAGGAGAGAAAATAGACAAATGCTCCAAACCGTCTTTAAGTTTGCATGACTTTTTTCCCCCTCTCCCATCACACATTTTGTTCCTCCAGCTTTGTCGCTTCACATCCGTCTCCCTTCCTCCCATCTGCACATGCGTCACTCGCATCCCTCAGTTTCTATCTGCCTCTATCCTCTTTTATACGTTGTTATGCCCGGCACACACACACTCTTCCTCTTTTCCCACGCTCAACCTTCTTTACTCGTGTGTCCTTAGCTGTCCTTTCCCTCCGTCTCTGCTGGTGTTACACCCGACACAACGTTCCCCTTTCTTTTTATCTGAACTTTATCCAAACCCAATCGGTCCATTTTCTTTCAACTAACGCCTCTGTCTCTCACTCCCCTGTGTTATCTTTTCCTCCTGTTCCTGATTGGACTATTATTATTCCCCCAAATGGATTTTTGTTCTGACGATTCAGCATTTAGAATGAATATTTAAAGTGAAATTTTCTAAAGTTATTATCCTCCAAATGGATTATTATGCACAGCACCCAGCTGGAATTTATAAAGTGGAGTTTAGCGTGTTGATTTTTTCAATTTTGGCGAGTCTTGCGAGTCTTCTCAACCCTGATTGCTCTTTCCCTCTCTCACGCTTTTTTCCCTTTGTCTCTTGCCATCTCTCTCTGTCCTACTTTTGAACCCAGTTATTCTATCTCTCTCTCTCTCTGTCCTCCCTCCAGACCCTCGCTCTCCCTCTCTGTCTCCCTGCCAACCCGCCCCTTCGTCCCCTCGCCCTCCCGCCCTCCTTCCTTCTCTCTCTCTTTCCCGCTATCTCTCCCTCGTCCCGCTTCTCCATCCCCCCCCCTCTCTCTCAATCACTCTCCCTGCAATGTTAATTCAAATTGCCTGGTTTGAGAGGACAGTACAGTTCCAATAATGCCGAGAGCATTTAGGAGGACATAATCAATCTCGCTCTCCCCCTTGGTTTCTCCCCTCCTTCTCTCTGTTTTCTCACCCTATTTTATATTCCCTCCATATGTGGGAACAGGACTCAAGCTCTCGGTCTCCTTTAATTCCCTCTCTATCTCCGCACGCTGTCCTAATCAAGTCTTTTCCGTTTGAATATTTTATCCCTGCTCTCTAAATGTCTGTCTTCTTTTAACTTGAGCGTGACATTATGCACTATATGGTCTGGTTTGTCATGGTCTAGGCTTGGCCCCTTCATTCCAGCTAAGAGAAATCTTAAAGGTACCCAGTGGAGTTCACCACTAGTAGCACTATGTATGGAGCAATATTTTTATATGTGGGTCCCGGTTTTGTTTGTACCTTGCACGCACATGAGGATGCACGAGCATGCGGGCGACGCAAAACACATTCCTGTTGCAGGTTTAACATTATTGCACTGATCGACTGTAGCCAACGTAGCATTGTGCCAACAAAAGCAAGGAAGAAGAAGAGCTAGCAAGCTAGGAAACATGGACGTAAACAATGCAGGATTTAAAGGGCTGGTCCAATATTTTTGTTTATTTTAGGTTTTTATATCATTCTGTAGCTTCTCAGTGTTGTTCCTCATGTATTCAAATCCGAACATTCAAATTTTGGTAAAAAGTATGTACTGTATGTTTTAGCGTCAAAATGCTATTTTCCTAAGCCCTTCTAAAAACCTTTTCCCAACGCAGTGCGTAAGATGGCAGTCAGCACGCTCCCAATTTGGAGAAGGAGACAGAGTACCAGCACAGAAGCTAAGCAATGTACTGCTGTGGACGGCTAATTAGTTTGGATCCGAAAGTCACACAGTAACACGAATGATCAACAAACATCGATTGATCGATGCAGCGGTAGACCAGCAACTCACGAGTTCTGCAACGTAAAAATACTGTTTTTGTGAATGCAGTCTGGTCTGGTGGTTTTGAACACAGCAATATAAGGGCTTCAGTTCCCTGTCGGATAGGGCTGTCGGATGGTGAGGTAAAGCTTTCCCGACGGGGAATTGAAGCCGTTATATCGCTCTCTTCAAAGCCACCAGACTCCATTCACAAAAACAGTAACACGAGAGTAAACACACAAACACACAAAACTAACTAACCTTTCAGTTATTTCCAAACTTAGCAAAGCTATCTTTGACTCAGCTAGTGCTAGCATTCACATTATTCATAACCTTATTGATTAGCTTACTTTGGTAACCTACGTCACTGCTTTTTGCTAACGGCTGAGTGGGCGTTTCCATTTGAAAAAAAACGGAACAGAACGCAGATGGACCCTCGGGGCCCTTTAAAATATTTTAAAAATCAGCTTTGCGAATGAAATTTGTTTGTTGGACACACAATGCATTTTGGTGAGAAAGACTCAATGTAAGCAGAACTTTTGTTTGTTTACAAGAAAACTCCACAGTTGTGGCAACAGTTTGGGAAGGCCCTTTCCTGTTTGATCATGACAATAGAGTGCTACAGGGATGACGCATTTTTGTAGGCCAACCTGGAAGTTAGCATCGACAAAAAGCCAATGGGATTTTTCCATTGGCTTTTTGGATTATTGTCTGTGGCTAACAAACGTTTATGATACTTACACGTTCTGTTCAGTAAGATAATCTTCATGAATGAACACCACTTTTATGATTTTTTTAAGTGTGAATGCAATCGGCAGAAGTAAAAAGCTAACGTTAGGCTATAAACGAACTACACCACGGTCGCATGAGCGCGAGTATACACAACGAGGCTGTAAAGGCGGACTAGTGTCCAGCGTGATGACATTTAGTAGTCTCATTTAGCCACTTGTTAGCAACCATCTTTTTTAAGACACGTAAAGGCTTCAAAATTCATAAATGGGTATTTACTGACGAATTTTATGTCGTAGAACAAAACGTTAAAATCTCTTAAGCTTGTGTTAACCACAGACCTTATTTCAGGCATCTAACTAAAAGCCCATTCAAAAAACCCATTGACTTCCAGAACAGGGAATCAGAAGTGCTAAAATGCGAACTCATCTCCAGGTTTTAGGACTCATTCCTGCAGCAACAAAACCAGCTCCATAAAGAAATGCTTTTCTCAGTTTGGTGCTGAAGAACTTGACTGTCCTGGACAGAGATACACCTACAGTATGACGCTTGTTCTAAATCAATGCACCAATATTAAACTGTTGCTAAAGACAGCAACAGTGAGGATTAGCTAAATGTCTTGGAGCTAGAGTTATTTTGCAAACTAGCTTTGTACTGTAGCTAACCTTATTGATGCTGTGAGGGCCGGTTTGATAATGTCACGAAGCAGAAAGCAGCACAATATTCTTATAGGTTAAGTGGGCTCAAGATTTTAAAGCAATCAGTACAATATCTCTTTCCATCCTGATTTCTAAACTCTTTTCCTGATTAGCTTGTTGTTTCCTAGCAACGAAAAGGGCAATTCTGTGATATTTAAAAACAGACAAGCGAGATCTAAATTAGTTATATAACTATATGAATGAATTATATTGTCAATGTGATTACATATGGCATTTTGTCGGCAAGTAGTCTCCGTGTTTGTATCTTACGTGATTGTAATGGAAGACATGGGAGCTATGAAACAGCTGATGCTACAGTACTTGTCAGGTATTATCTTTTACTTATGATGGAATGACATGTCCATGTCCGCATACTTTTGGCCATTTGGTGCATGTCTTTGCCTTACTGCTACGTGCTCTGTTACACGAGCATTTGCCCCACTTAAATTCTCCTCTTCCCTATCCCCAAAACCCCTCTGTCACATCCCTCTATTTGTCCCTCCACCTACCTTTCCTTCACGCTCAGAGAGAGTTTTTACCTCACAAAAAAAAATTCCACTCCCACTCCCCTTTTCACTCACTCTCTCTCTCCCTCTTCCCCTTTTTTCCCTTGTCAGTCTGTCCCTCGCTCTTTCATGTTCGTGCACACCTCTCTCCAGGCGTCAGCTGCTGCCCTGTCAGGTTTAGGGGGAGACAGGTGGAGAAGAGAAACAGAGATGAAGAGACAGAAAGAGACGAATGGGGAAAGAGGACATAGAGGGTGACGAGGGGAGAGACAGAAAGAGAGAGTGAGAGAGAGAGAGAGAGAGAGAGAGAGTGACGGAAAAGTGAGAGAGGAGGTTGAGAGAGGCTAAGAGAGGGAGTGAAATACTTCTAATTCACAGAGACAGGCTGCGTTTCCGTGGCAACGTGGTTTCCATCGTAACAGCCCTGCTAAGGATGCCATTAGTGGGGAACAAAAAGAGAATGCCACTCACCGCCGGTATGGAGCGCGCACACACACACACACAAAAACACAACAGTCACCTACATGCATTTAAACGTCCTACTGCAGTTACAAACACACACATGCACCCACTCACCCACACAGCGCTCTATCCCCCCCGCCCCACCACCACCACCATTCAACTCACAACTCAACACACGTCCTGCTGCCACTTCCCCACTGCCCACACAGGAACTCAAACTAATACAGACACATACTGTATACTAATCTGTCTCACACCTGCGATCAATCCCTCCCTGCCGCAGCTCCTATATAATACGAAATGGAATCATTCCACGCTTTGAGCCGAGCAGCAGCGCGGCCCCATCATGCCGCGGGGCACGGAGGCTCCGAGGAGCCGCATCCATATTCTTCCAGTGCGCCGAAGGGATGTTAGAACTTTGATACATATTTTGTAATGCTGACCGTATACACATATTTGCATTTAAGGACTCGGGCCGGTTCTCTTTATCAAAAAAGGAACACATAAAAAAAAAAAACATCCACAAGAGAGGAAGAGATTAAATTTGTAAATCGCCAGCGTATAAAGCAGACAACAGTGAGGAGCGTGAAGGTCAGAGCAGCAACACCAAGACTGCAGAAGTAACCAACAATATTTGATAGAGAGAGGCCGAGTGGGGCAGAAAATGTATTTTCTTTAGTATTCAGAAGACATGTAGATAGTTTGTTATACAGACGGCCTGCCGCATCACCGCTCAGCGATGCTCAACAGCATCTTGATAGGTTTCTTATATACAAATTCAAGTCAGGAAGTCATATTACTATCTCATCTAAATTGGGAATGGTATAGATGACCGCAGATGCTCTCTACGTGGCTCAGAAAAGTCCAACTTGAAGAAGTTAAAGAGAATGTGGTGCAATGCTGTAATAAGAGCTGCTAAAATGTGCACAGTTCTCGATACTAGACAGCATGTTGATATTACTATAGGCAGCAGGCATGTTGCTCACTCTCTGCTTCGCTCCAGGGCATCAGAGACAATAACCTAGTTTCCACTGCAGGGCCGAATAACCAAACAGAGCTTGTTCATAAAACCTGCCGCACGTCACTGAGAATTTCATCTCAAAATAAAATGTGATTTGTTTTGTTCCTTATTGCCGAAAGGGATCAAACAAAACTAATGTTTCAAAAACGGTTTCATTCCAAAATGAGAGTGGGAAAAAAATGGCTTTTTGAAGTAATGGTATGAAAACACAACATATCCGAGGTTACTATAGGTTACTAAAGCATTTTGAAATGAAATCCACGCGCTGTGAATCTCGCTATGCTATTACATTTACATTTAATCATGCGGCCCCCCCCCCCCCGCCCCCCCAACCTTGCGATGGAAATTGAAGTTACGCTCGCTGTTGTCTGAATTACTTGGGGGAATTTGCTTGAACACAACAGCCACAACTCACAGTGACTCACTTGCAGGCTGATACTATGAGGTCATCTGCACAGGGTCTAATGTTATCAGGGCTCAGAATGTCACGATACCAGAAATTTAGTAATCATACCAATACCAGTGAAATTCCCTGATTCTCGATACCAATTTGATACCACGGTAAAAAACAAAAGTAAAACAATAAATCCCATGTACTTCAACATCCATTCCTTTATTACTGTTTGCATACTGTTTTTTGTTATGAAGTTAAACATGTCAAAATTCTTTCTCTATTATCTATTTTATATTGCTTTGAAAACATCTCCTTCAAACAACTGGATATATTCAAGTTTCACGACAAATCTACATTTTTACAAGTTTACATTTGAACTAGGGCTGTCAATCAATTAAAACATTTAATTGTGATTAATCGCATGATTGTCCATAGTTACTCGTGATTAATCGCAAATTAATCGCACTTTATTTATCTGTTCAAAATGTACCTTAAAGGGAGATTTGTCAAGTATCTTATCAACATGGGAGTGGGCATATATGCTTTCTTTATGCAAATGTATGTATATATTTATTATTGGAAATCACTTAACACAAAACAATGACAAATATTGTCCAGAAACCCTCACAGGTACTGCATTTAGCTTAAAAATATGCTCAAATCATAACATAGCAAACTGCAGCCCAACAGGCAACAACAGCTGTCAGTGTGTCAGTGTGCTGACTTGACTATGACTTGCCCCAAAACTGCATGTGATGATCATAAAGTGGGCATGTCTGTAAAGGGGAGACTCGTCGGTACCCATAGAACCCATTTTCATTCACATATCTGGAGGTCAGAGGTCAAGCAAGGGATCCCTTCGTAAATGGCCATGCCAGTGTTTCCTCACCAAAATTTAGTGCAAGTTTGGCCTCACAGACTAGTATGACATGGTTGGTACCAATGGATTCCTTATGTTTTCTGAGTCTGCTACAACCTAAACATCGCAAGCTGCGTTAATGCATGAAAAAAAATCAGTAGCGTTAAAACAAACAAACATCACGTTAACTTTGACAGCCCTTATTTGAACACATCATAATGTTAAAATGTAACCTTCGCCAAATACTCATTTTAACTGAATTGAACTGAACGCATCATAATGTAAATCACTGGCACCTCCTGTCAATGTTAGCCGTTAGCTCTGTGCCGCTTATCAGCTGCTAACAGCTGAAGTTAACCAGCTCTCCTCCTGCCGATTTCAATGGATTTGTTGTTCACAATGTAGCATTATCAGGGAGAAAATAGTGCATCCCCTGAATGCACTCTACAGCGAGTTTACTGTGTCACAAACACATTTTCTATTGTCCCCGGTACGACGGGACACCGTTAGACTCGAGCCCTGATGGTGTCCTTGTAGAATAAACAGTACTCTCACATTTTCAGAATTTTGGCATCAACTTGGTGCCGAAGTATTGGTTCTCGTGACATCCATAATCAGGTCTCTGATATGGAGAATCATGATGTTGATACCAGTATAGGAAGCCGCACATTCCCAACGGCACGGGAGATGTTGTTCCTCTCCATACAGGAACAGATTATTCACATACAGAACTGCAAAGCTGCTAAGCTGTTCAGGCCGGTGCAACCATGTACGTATACAAAGATAGGTTTCTACAGAGAGCTGCTGCTGTTACTGATGTGTGGTAAAGGGCGAGGGGTTCGGTGGGGCTTTAAGGTCTGTTTTTGTGTGAACTGCATGTTTCATGACTCCATCCATCATCAGCACAAACAATTCTGTTGACACTGTTCATGCTTCCATACAAGTCAGCAAGAGGACGTGTTGGAGAAATTATGTTGAAAATAGTGTGGTGCTAAAACGGACACGGGTGAACAGTCTTCTTGATAACAGAAACTCCTGCAGGGTGTAACACAGAGGAAAGTGATGCTTGTGCCCAGAGATAGCTGAGTGGTTAAGTCGGCCGCCCCTGAAGCCTCGTGTGTCCCCCTAACGACCTTGGATCACAACTGCTGCCACAACTTTCTCTTCTCTGTTCAACTCTAAAACATAGAAGCCCATATAATCACTGTGATTTCCAACTGCTATTGAGGTGTTCATTAGCATTTAAAGTAAATATGCAGTGGGTGAACATGATGTTAAAAAAAAAAACCTTTGAAGTGACTACATCACAAACAGGAAGGCAACTACAACTACACAAGAGAATGATATCAAATTGAAGGGCAATCAGCAGAATGTGCATTCTAATTAGCTGTGTGAGCTTAAAAAGACATCTGACAGTCAACATTTTCATTTACAAGTTTCAAAGCAACATGAGTTATCTAAAAACGTTCCATAATTACTGCCCTAAATATAGACTCAGAGCTGACACCGGTGTTACCTTGATGCAAAGTTTGACAAAAAAAATCCAACTACTAACTAACAGCAGGGCAAGAAGACACAAAATTCAACCAACCGTTACCATGACACCGTTATCTTATAATCTTCACGTGTGGCGTCGGCCTATATTGTGTTTACTGTGCCACTAACTAGGGGCTGTAGAGTCTGTGTATCTTTTGATAGTTTGTTTATTGGATTAAATTCAAAGTGACAGAAATGAGAAAACAACTCGTATTTTTGTTTCGTCCTCCCCGCCACCAGGAGACCACTTTGCCGGGAGGAGAGGAGGACAGCTCCGGTAGACAGACCCTCAGTTAGCGGAGCTGTAGTAACACAAATTCAGCCAGCACAAACCGCTGCGCCGGGATCAGCAAACTTTCTGTTGCAGCAGTTACACAGGTTAGACCCAGCGCTGCCGCTGGCCACAGCCTGCTGTGTCTCCCGGCGGTTGGGTTTGCGCTGGCTGAATGCTAGTTACTACAGCTGACCGCTAACTGAAGTCCTTTTACCCGGAGCAGCCGCCTGTTCCCCTCTCGGCGAAGTGGTCTCCCAGTGGCGGTGAGGACGAAATGAAAATCGGAGTCGTTTTCTGCCACTGTGGATTTAATCCAATTAACAAACTATCAAAACGTACTCAAAACTTGATTGACAAGCCCTCGGTCAGCTCTACGTCTTCGTCCTCTCATGTACTTACATATAGTAGAGGTCTATACAAGTAGTATAACAAGACAAGACGGGCCGGGGCTAGATGGTTAGCATGCTCATTTCAGTAGATATCTCTGCAACACAATACATCGACGTCTTTGACATAACGTCAACACCGTCACGTCTTCGCACTCATTGTTTCTTCACTTTGTAGTGCCCCCTAAACCTTCGCACCTGCTCGCCCTTGGGCAAGACAAGAAACCTAAGAGTATCCCTCCGCCGCCCTCCAGGCCTCTGCCAGCTCCCCCTCCTCCGCCTAACACAGTCTAAAATTCTCGCCTTCTACAGTGTAGTATGGTTCAGGAAAAGATTGTGATTATGGCAAATAAACTATGGTTAAGGTACGGTTAGGGTTTGGCAGCTAAAAAACTCGGTTGAGGTTAGGGAGGGTCGTAGTTAATTAACTTTAACTGCAGTTCAGTGTTGGGCCACAAACTCCAGTCTCCTGACCAAAAGTCAGAAACTCTTCACACACCCATCCACCACCCTGACCTCCACACCCTACTGGACGTAAATCGTGAGGTTCGAAATGATCCAATATAGATGTACTTCCTACAGTGCAGTACGACACTGAGCTTTACACTTGTACCTTGACATCTGAAGTCAAGGCTCAAGGTTTACTGCCAGCTGTAGAACTTTGTGGTGGATCTATAATATACAATCATCTATCTTGAAAGAGTCATTTGGTCCAATGATTGTCAAAGCCAAGGTATATGGCTGTTGCACAGTACCCCAAGGTGCAACATGCGTTCGGGACCTCACACATGAGTGGTTTCATGAACAGAGGATGGAGTCAGACACTTTCTATGATCTCTAGACCAACGTAGATTTCCCCTTTCTTCATTCCTCAAATAACTACAGTCTCTTCTACTTCACTGCATACAATTCAGGATTTGGACTGCAGCAACCCAAGGATGACTGAAACTGTTCTCAGGGCAAAATGAGACTCTTCCCCTCACTTACTTTCTGTTTATCTTGCTGGATGTATCTTTTGTTTAGTTCACCCTATACAGTATACATTATATTCAGTATTTTACTTCGTGTGGTCACATAAATCACGCCGAACACAGTGCGAGATCTAATCATACAAGCGGATACAAATTTGGTTCTCTCTGTTTTTGGACTCTTATCTTTGTTGCTGACATCACTTACTAAGATGGAAGTTCAGCTATGTGTTGCGGAATCTACTTGATCAAAAGTGATGCCCAACACGCTACTACTGTAGGTAGGCGCTACTATCTACTGGCCTTTATCCAGAACAAGGTCTGGTCTATTACTTCCACATTCTTATCGGACAGAATAACCTTGGCATAAGTTGGAGGAACTATACAAAGGCTGTGCTGCGACAGTATCAGCTAAAATGCAAAGTACAAATATTACAATGTCATGAATTTTAGATAAGGTTAATGGAGTTGCAGGCCATCTTTCCTGTTACCAGTAGAATTATGTTTAATATGTGAAAAATATATTTAAAAAAAAAAGGCAAATGGATTATTGATGCAGGCCTATGGATTGGGTGCTTGCATGTGTATGAGGTTGTTGTGGTGGTGCTAGTTGTTGTCCTAGTACACAGCGTTCTGTTTATTAGCATATTGCATTGTCTAAAAGCCCCCCTCAGCGCCCAGCCGCCTCATGCCAATAAAAGTCTATTAAGCCTGTTTGACTTTGCTAATGCAAATCAGTCTTTGGCGGAGAACAGGCCAGCCAACGCTCCAGTCTACCAAACAAGTGCCTGATGTGACAGAGAACAAATACAGGAACTAATGCAAATAACTAAATGCCCAGTGGGGGTTGTTGTTTTATTGATGATATATGTATAATAATGATGATGATGATGATGATGACTGATGATACAGAATATGGTAATGGTGATAAAGATAATGGGATGACGAATAATAAAATGTCCAGAGGCATGATAATAATGGTGATGAAGAACTTTATGACCTCACCAAAGTGTGTAGCAGTTTAATGAGGATATTATTTTGAGATTCCGACATCTAAAAGTGTGATGAATTGATATTAATTGAACTTTCATGACTTTTTTTAACCATGTGAACAGCATGGATTTAGGGATGGCGAGGTCAGTCTGTCGATTGGTCTACCATTTTGGTCCAGACTGAAATATGTCAACAAATATTCAATGGCTTGATGGTAAACATTATACCTGCTTAACATCAGCATGTTAGCCTTGTCGTTGACATTAGCCTTTAGCTCAAAGTACCAGTGTGGTTAAGTACCGCCTCACAGTGCCGGTAGCATGGCTGTAGGGTGCTTTCACACTTAACCTGTTTGGTTCGGTTAAAGTGAACTCAGGTCTGTTAGTGCAGTTCGTTTGGGCTGGTGTGAAAGCTGTCAATCAAACACTGTTGCAGACCAAACATCCGAAGTAAGACCGCTTGAAAGGTGGGTCTCAGTCCACTTTCAAGCGGACTGTGGTGCGGTTAGTTTGTGGTGTGAAAGCAAACAAACTAACCACAGGATTTTAAGATAGCAGATAGCGATCTCATATCTGTATAAGGCTATGTATATAACCTATTTATGCAAATCAACACATATGCACGTCAGCGCAGGTATTTTCCCTATTTAATAGCTCAAAAGCTGTTAAACTGCTGTGCTTGTATCCGACTCCGTGTACTTTATCAGTTCATTAACTCCATTAAAAAGTGTGTGACAACGATCCCACAGTAATAAGCTCCAAATCATTACTGTACCAGACGTCTCATGCTCGTGTCCGTACGTTCGCACCATTTATCTGGTAGCGCGCAAACAGTCTTTTTTAGTCTACAATCCTGTCTCTACCTGTTCAAAAATATTAAAGTGCTGCATAAACTTCTGTCAGTCACCGGAATTTGATCTCCCCACGTGGGTCCAGATAAACAATCACTAAAAACTGTCCAATCAGTCAGTCTGTATAACTTCATGTTTACTCCTCTTGATTCGTTTGTAAAAAGTAAGTGTGAACAGGAACTGGACCAGAGTTAAAATGCAACAGTACATTCAGTGTATGGGACGCATTCAGCCGCTGTAAGCATAAGAAAACCAGACAAACACAGTACTGCCGATGTTAAACTCCTAAAAGCTGTGTTTAGCATATTGTAATTCAAGTGCTCTGAGATAAAAAAAAACTTCTGCACCTCATTCTGCATGTCCTCATGGCTCTGTCTTCAGACTTTAAAAAAATCTAGCCTGTGACGGGAGACTTAGCCCAATGACAGGTCATTTCAGAGAGAGTGTTCCTATTGGCTGTGCTCCGGCTGGTGGGCGGTGCTTGGTATTTCCTCGACAGATCTCAACATGGCTGCTGGATCACAAACTTTCGCATTTTACAGCTAAACAGTACGCTACAAGATGTTTCTGAAAACATTTGAGGCGAGAAATGGGCATTATATTAACAGAATATTGATTCATATTTGATCAGCGCTGCCTAGTTTGACCGTTTGGTCGGAGTGATTGGCAGCCGGCTCAACGGCAGCTGGACGGCAAGGCTCCAGCTCGGCTCTGATTGGTTGTTTTTCCTCCGGTCTGTGAAATCTTGCAGATGCCCTTAGGAGCACCGGAGGACACAGAGCCACATGACAATTTTTCAGATTACCTGTCTCATGCACTACTGTCAGGATATAGTGGCCGTTTTCTAAAAATAACTTTTTTTAATCATATTTGCTCCAATCTCTCCTACTGCTGCGTTAAGCTCCATTCACTGTGCTGGTTTTGCAGTTGAACTAGTTTAGTTGGACAAGGAGCATTAGGGAGTTCTGTGGGGATCGGTGGCAGCTCTACTTCCATATTCAACAATAACTAATCCACAGTCTGTTTTAATTGTCTCATCTTCAGTGCAAATTCAGTGAACTGTCCACATAGTTTTGTAAATACGTTTCACTAAATGCCCCTTTTACTGTAACGTTTTAACTTTCCAGACAAAAACTGTCCCCAAAACTACTGTAGTGCAGTAAATCACAGCTGCAATTTCTGTCCAGCCAAAATGTGAAATCCACAAAACAATATGTACAGTATACAGTATATTCAATTACATAAAGCCTGTCTGTGTATCTGATGGCGACCAATGTGAGGATGGGGATAATGTGCCAAGTGTATTCAGGCCGTGTTGGCAGTCTCATCTCCTTCTTACTGTACTGAAAGTATTCACACACAGTACGCATCATACATGCTGGAGGTGTATTATTCGTCTCGCACTATTGTCTGTTTGTCATGTCTGACTCATACGTCTGTGTACTGTATCTCTAAACGTGTTTGTATGGATGCTGAAGGCTGGGCAGATTGCCCGCCGGTCGATGTGCGAGGACGAACTGCACTGGGTTGTGGGTAAATGCAGGCAGACAGAGGGAGTGCAGACTAAAGAGGAGGTGGTGTTTGCTGTAATTTAGGAGAACAAGGGAGGGGAGGGGCGACATTTACATTCATCACAGGAGCTCGCCTGGCCTCAACTCGCATGACGTGAGAAAGAGAGGGAGAGGAGAGCGTTAGAGAGGGAGAGACACAACGAGACAGAATGGGGTTGAGCAAAGAGATCTTTTTCTGTGTTTCTTGTTTGCCTTTTTTTTTTTTTTTAAATTCTACCCCAGGAATGCTTTTGTGGCGGTGAATCTATAAACACAAGGCGCTGGATTTTCCAAAAAAAAAGCAAATAGAATATTCTTGGGATCCGTTTCAAACGAGCCGCAATGAGATAAAAACAGAAAAAACGTTTGAGACAAAAGGCGCAGCTAAAAAGTATAGACAAATAATGCACTTCTCAAACAAATGACACAAAAAAAAGATTAAAAAAAAGGCCTCAGAGAATGTGAGGGAATGCTGCTGTATCTTCATTAAGAAGCGTAAACATGCAAATTAACATCTGAGCACAGGCATCCATCTATTGACCGCAAGGAGTACATGTTAGTGCCCTGCTGTGTTGTTCCGTTTTGTGCGCTAACGAGGGTCAGCTCAGATGGAAACAGCCTATGACACCTAAATAGATCGGATCGTCACCCTATGCTCGTACGTTTGCGTGTGTTTGTCGGTGCCCTCGCGTTTGAAATATTTTTCTATACGTGTGTTTGGATGTCTGTGAACACACACACACACACACACACCAAGGGGCAGTGGAGCTTATGTAAGCGTCTGCATCTGTGTGTGTGTGTCCATACTCAGCACAGAGTGTCTGGGTTGAATAATCTTTATACTGTAGGTCAGCAGGAACACATTTGAACATATTGGTCTGATGTATAGGCTACTCTGTGTGTGTGTGTGTGTGTGTGTGTGTGTGTGTGCGTGTATATCACAGCATGTGGCTCTGACGAGGGCCAGCTTGGCATAGCACCGGTGAGTAATTGAGCGATCACATTGTAGTCTTCGTTCACACCTTTCTTCTTCCACATCCCTGCCTCCTCCTTCTCTCTCATTCTCTCTCTTCTTTACTTCTTCCCCCTTCTATCCCTCTCTCCGCCTTTCTTTCCCTCTCTCTCTCTCTCTCTCTCTCTCTCTCTCTCTCCACTCTATTATCCTAATTTTTTCCTCTCGCTGTCTCCCCTTCCTTTGCTCTCTTCCTGTAACAGTTGCAACAGACACAGGAGGCCATGGGTGAGGCAGAGCATGGACAAAGCAAGGGCAAACAGGGAGACAGCAAAAAGCAAAAAGAAGAATGAGAAAAAGAAAAGAGGTCTGAAGGAGAGAGAGAGAGAGAGAGAGAGAGAGAGAGAGATAAACTGATGGAACTCAAGTAAGGAAAAAGGAAAATGTGAACTAAATAAAGCATTAAAGGGCAGTTAAATATGTGTGTTTGCACAGGTGAATGGGCAATCATTCAATATTTTATCAACTCTCAGTGGTATCAGATTGTGATGATGTAATTATATTTGGTTATATTTTTATTATTATTATTATTTACAAAGTGCTGCTGTACAAACTGTAATTAAAAACAAAAATGACTCATTGATGTTTTGGTTACATGTGTATGAAGACTTTTCTCTAACGCGTGACCAATGCAAAACACGGTTAATTTATTTGATTATTTAATATGTGAACTAGCATGTATTTGCTATAATGTGATAAATATAATATTGGAAATATGTCCTCCAATTTATATTTGAGTATATTTGAGTAGCCCAGTAACCAGTCTAAAGTTTTGGACAGCTTTCTTCACTGTCCCAACGTCCCTTGGTTACGTTTAGGCAACAAAACTACTGAGTTAGGTTTAGGAAAAGATTGTGGTTTGGGTTAAAATAACTCCGGAAGTGGCGTTACTTAAATACGGAAGGTACGTTCACAAATAAATCAACGTTGACTTCTGTTTTCACACGGGGTACGAACACCGGTCTCCTGGGCGAAACTCTGGCATTTTTTGACCCATCCACTCCGACATCCTCCCTAGACGACGTTTCTCTTTATACTTCCTGGTTCACGATAACGTGAATTACATACTAATTGATTTCGTGGGATATAGATGAATTACAGTGCATTACTTTTCGTAGGTATAGTAACGAACGGCGAATGAGCACAGCCTGCCACGGTACACCTAGATGCGTACTTTGACCCATTTCCTTCCAGTTTATTTCCTTTATTTACATAGCCCTGTAAACTCCAACAAACTGCTTTTTTCCCCTCTGCTCATTTCCAAATCACTCTGAGGATATAGACTTGCGGGAGGATTTGTGCACTGATATGACCGGACAAGCGGCTGACTCACACAGAGTGATCCTCCTTTCTCAAACTCTACTCTACTTCTCCATTTGCGAGCCCTGGGCCGGGAGACGCTGAACAAACAGACCTCAAGTCTCAGTGAGTATAGAGGTATCTCCCCTCAGAAGCAGCTTGAGTTCGTTCCAGTATATCGTCACATTGTCATGAACCTGATGCACAGTTTAATAGTGATGAATATTCACGACTATGCTCATGAATATTTATGTGTATCATGGTAAAGTAACTACAAATAATTCTGTGGTTTCTAAGTTAGACATGGTCCAAAATAAAAAAGATAATAATCATTGTGCTGCAAGGCACTCAAAGGCCCTGATCAGACGGAGTGCTTTTAAGCAGTCTGCGGCGGCTTTTTGTGATTGTTCTCGATGAGAGTGAAGCGTTTTGTGCGCTGCTTTTGCGTTGCTGAGCGCCTCACGTTTTTCCGCTCTATGTGCCTTGTGTTTTTGCAGGAGCGCCCTGAACGCCTCCAGTTGAAAAAAATTAAACTCAGAGCAGAATATCGGCCGACGTCATTGTCGTTTTTCCTCATTGTGGTGACTTTTGCTGGATACCCGGAGCTTTATATGACTTTACCAACCGTAGTTACCATGATCTGAGCGCAAAACAGCAGGAGGCAAATCAGTGCGGTACTTGAGATTTCGATTAAGTTATTTTCATTAATTTAAACTGTACTTTTGACTATTAGGTAGCGATTAATCATAAATTAATCGAACATTTATTATCTGTTCAAAATGTATCTTAAAGGGAGATTTGTTTAATACTCTCATCAACATTGGAGTGGGCAAATATGCTTGCTTTATGCGAATATATGTAAATATTTATTATTGGAAATCAATTAATAACACAAAACAATGACATATATTGTCCAGAAACCCTCACAGGTACTGCATTTAGCATAAAAAAAATATGCTCAAATCATAACAAGGCAAACTGCAGCCCAACAGGCAACAACAGCTGTCAGTGTGTCAGTGTGTTGACTTGACTATGACTTGCTCCAAACTGCATGTGATTATCATAAAGTGGGCATGTCTATAAAGGGGAGACTCGTGGGTATCCATAAAACACATTTTCATTCACATATGTTGAGGTCAGAGGTCAAGGGACCCTTTTGAAAATGGCCATGCCAGTTTTACCTCGCCAAAATATAGTATAGCATAGCGGTGTGCTTTGCGTTTTCCAACTGCAAAACACATGCCGTCTGATCAGGGCTTTAGGAAATGAGTGGAGCCTTCTAATCAGATATTTATATTGTTGACATTTAAAAGTGCTTCATGTAATGTGCAATGGCATTTTAAAATCAATATATCACGAATGAATTACTGTGATAAGCTGGAGTAATTAAACAAATGAGAGGCATGATCAAGACACATTATTTCTATCTCAATCTTCTCATATGAGGAAAACAAAATCTCCATTCTGGTCCACTTCTGGTTTGAGCCATAACATCGAGCCAAATCTGACCCCAGTAGCACAAACTATAAAATCCAAAGCAGAGGCTGCCAAGCTCTTCAGCAATGGTCTCATCTGTTTACAGCGATTACACTAATGCAACTAAATGAACGGCGTACTGATTTATGGATGTTAAAATACTACTCGTACCACCTTTGAATGACACTCCGATCTAGAGTGACTTACAGTGAAGACGAAGTGAAGTCTCGCTCAATTATATTCTCACAGGAACGCGCTGGGTGTTGTGAAGGCTGTTTCTGTGACTGTTTGTGTACAGGACCGCCTTCACCACCCGTCACCAGAGAGACGGAGGTTCAGAACTGGACAGATGTAAACAGTTGGAGGGGAAGTGGTTGTGTTAAAGGTTAAAGAGGTGGGGCAGCACGCCTGTGATCCTTTCATGGTGAGGGCAGTAATTAACCAGAGCCCTAAATTTGTACTTTTATTTCCATCCGTATCTCCTCTCCTCTCCCATCTGCATGTACTGTATGCCTTATGGAAAAGCACTGACTCATCTCCGCCTATGAATAGATAGAGGTACATTCCCTCTCCACCTCTGAATCAGGGCGGGGGCAGGCGGAGATAAGGCTAATAAGGGTCCCGGCAAAGGGCTGGTGCGAAGTTCACGAGGGGATAAGAGGGGAAGATGGTTGTCGGAGAACGGGAGGAATAGGGAGGAGGAGTTGCTTGTAGGTCTTGGTGATGTAGGGTGAGGTGGGAAAAGGGAGGGCTAGACTATTTGTGTCCAGAGGTAAGAGAGAGGGAAAGGAGGAGGGAAAGGAGAGCAAGGATGAGGCTGGTGCTAGTTGCAATGAAGAGAGGGAGGAGGGAGGGAGGGAGGGAGGATTGGGGGGTGTAAGGGCACGTCCAGGGGGAGTCAGGAGACGTGAGTGGATGGCGCGGGTGTAAGAGAAGGTGTGGCTGGTCCCGTACCAGGGGGACACGGAGTGAGAATGAAGGAAAAGAGGCCAAGCAGGAGGAAAATGAGAGGGAGGGGTTCGGAGTGAGAAGACGTCTGAACCAGAGAAGAGGGGAAGAAAAAAAGGAGGTGAGGATACATGGGTGGGTGTTGGAGGGAGGGATGAACTGTTGCTGCTATTTAGGCCCTGTCTACACGTATACAGATATTTTTTAAAAATGAATATTTTCCTCTACGTTTCGGCCTCTCGTCCACACGCAACGAAAACAGGATATTTTTGAAAACGCTTTCTAAGGTGCAGATTTTTAAAAACTCTGGTTACTTTGTATCTTTGCGGACGTGTAAAACGGAGCGTTTTGGGAAACGATGACGTCCTCATTTCGCGCATGCCCATTGTTGCTTTGTGTAATGAGTATGCGCCAGAAACAATACCAACGATGGCGGACTACCAGCTTTTTTTGCGTTTTGTTAGCACTGCTTGGACTAATTACTACTTTACATTTGAAAGATGTTCCAGTCACCGGAGGCCCAAAGCAGCGAACACGTTAAACATGTCGAGGCCGAATGGTGATTGAATGTGCTTTTGGGCAATTGAACACGAGGTTTGGAGCACTCAGAAGAATCCTGAATGGCCTCCCTTTCGTCATTAATGCATGTAAAGAGACAGTTGAGGACAGCAGAGTGATGACCAGGAAACCCAGCCCCCCCCGACCAACAATAACTGTTATTGAACTGACTGTAATGAAGCCGAAGTAAAGGGAGTGAAAAGGGTGGTAACAAAAAAAACCTTAACTTGTGATCTTGCTTGTGGTGACATGTTAGGGATGCTGATTTAGAATTCTCTAATAGAAAGCCAACCCTTGTTAACCGATTATTAACTGTTAACTGACAAGATTAGTGCGTCGCATTCAGCGGTGCTGTTTTTAGTGCCTAACAAGCCGCCCAGCTGCAACGATAAACCGATGCACAAACAGGTTAAATCCATCTTTTATCACCAGCTGCTGTGTATGTGCAAAACGGACAACTGAGTCCCCAGTTCACCCGTCCAGGAGAGTTAGCAGCTACGATGCAGCGTGTATTGTCGTGGACACATGCAGCCACTTTTCCCAGTAAAAGTCTCCACCTCATCATTTAGTTCAGCTGCGAAGTTGTCAGCTGTGTGTCTGCCCGGCATAACGTTAGTGAGTGTTCGACAGACCGCGTGTGTGTGGGTCTGTGATACATTCGCAGACGTAGCATTGCTGGTGGCTTCGTGCTCGCCGTTGTCACACACACATGCGGTCTGTCAGCCTGGCGTAACGCTAGCGAGTGTCCGGCGGGCCGTGTGAGTGTGGGGTTGTCGGTGGCGTTATAGCTGTGAAGGTAGCAGTGCAGTGTGTGTACAGTTTGTCTGTGATGAAATGCTTCAAGTCCTCCAGGCCTAGTTCCTGTATCTGCAACATTGGCTCAGGCTCACTTAAGGTGGACCAGCTATTCTCCTTAAAGTGACAAGCCGCTCCTCTGAGTTTTGCAAAGCTTATGATTTAATTTTTAATATTTCTTTTAACCATTTAAAGGTACTGTTTGTAACTTTGTCTTGTGAAGTGACGGGGCTCCGCAGCGAGTAACGTTATCGCCTTCTACCGGGTGCTGGAGGCGATAACGTTTCTCTTCCGGCACCGACCCGCTTTTCCTGCTTCAGCCCCCGAAGCTGAAGCAGGAAAAGCCAACGCTAGGATCAGCAGTGATTCATGGAGAGACCTTCGTCTGGTCAGCTAACAATACTGCCAAGCAGGTGAAATATAGAGTGATATTGTGGTTTTAGCTGACGTGTGTCGCCTCACTGTTTTGAGCGATGCTCGTTCATGTCTATGTAGAGCGAGCAAGCGCGAGCCCGACGCTGACTTTCATTGAGTTAACGGCCACAGGTGTCGCTGTTAACAAGCATTTCTGAAAGTTACAAATAGTCCCTTTAAGGTGGACCAGCTATTCTCCTTAAAGTGACGAGCCGCTCCTCTGAGTTTTGCAAAGCTTTTTATTTAATTTTTTATATTTCTTTTAACCGTTTAACCGCATTAATCAGTAAAAATTCTTAATATCGGTTAACGGTTAAACGGTTAGTTATTAACATCTCTATGACATGCAAATATCACGGCAAGCATTTGGAGTCGTTTCTGCGTTTGAGTGTGGACAGAGATATTTTATTTTTTTTAACAGAGGGGAAAATGCAGGATGACAACCGCTCATAGAGACGGAGGGTGAAATAAAAATAACAATATCTGTATACGTGTAGACATGGCCTTAATGTGTGCTCTCCTGTTCTATTCTACTGGCATCTACTGGTATCTTAGCATGGGGAGAAACACAGAGAGGGATGGGAGTGAGGTGGTGGGGGAGCAGGTTAGAAGGAAAGGGGAGGAGGAGGAGGGAGGATTCACACCTGGACATCTGGTGTAAATCTATCCGTGTGCCTCCTGTCAGCTGCCAAAGGATGAACCAGAACTTGGCAGCAAGCCACGTTCGTAAAGAGAGAGGACGTAGTACGGAAAGAGAGCATTGAATACATTGGATTGAAAGAGTAAAAGGGAGCAGGTGGATAAGAGGGTAAAGCCAGGATGGAAGGATGAACCAAAGAGAGTAAAGGGCACTTCCAGTCCATCATGTCACGTCTTTAAATCACAGCTATCTCATCTCATTTCAAATGATTTCCCTCTCTAAGTGCACATCCATTCTAACTGTCTGCATTAATCTAGTGTATGGGGGCAATCTGTCTGCAATGTAAAGCAATAGAGCAGAGGAGAGGGACAGAATGGGAGATGGAGAGAGTGAAAGTGAGGCAGTTTAGGGAGGGTGAGGTATAGGGGGAAAAAAGAAAGTTATGGAGTGAGTTTAAAAACGGCCACATTCTAAATGGCCGGAGTAAATTGAGACCAACGGGGTTGGAAAATAGGACACATAAATTTAGGACTCTGTATTTTTCACTACCTCTCCCTCTCTTTCTCCAGAGAAGGGGAACACACACAGTCACATTTTCTAAACCAGGACAATGAGGAGGTAAGAAGAGATCGGTAGTGGGACATTGCCATCACAGGAAATCAGGCATTACCGAGCCAAGCTGCACCAGGAAACATAGATCACAGCTTCTGAACATCTTTCTATAGATATAGATATAAGTCTTATAAATAAAACCCCAGGTTTGATGCTATTTATGGTTGGCATTTTTTTCTAAACAGCCATTCAATGCATTTACGTTCTATAATCACCTCTCAGTATAGTATTTTGTAGTGGTGGAGTCCGCCATTACTGGATTCAACTTGACTTCATGCACAAGGGATTCACAGGAAACAACACATGCATGTACTCCAGACTCACTGTTTTCTGTTTTCTCTCTTTACACCGTATCAGATCTGTATTTCGTTACTTCTGATGCAAACCGAACATCTCCTACTGCTGCTGCTCTACATTAAAAGCTTTCAGAGGGCAAAATACGGGGCAGCTTTTATTGAGAAGAAGACTCAGGAAACGCACGGTGTTCGTCATTGAGGTTAGCGCTGATCGTTCATCAAAACGCGTCTACAAAACAAGACAATGGTCATTTTCTGTCAGCAGATCAGTTTTAAATATTGCAGGGTGTAGATGCCTATTTCTCGCCCTCAAATGTTTTCAGAATCATCTTGTAGTGCACGGTTTAGCTGTAAAATGTGAAAGTTTGTGACGCCAAGACTCTAAACTCACAATTCCCATGTTTTCACTCAAATAAAATTTCTAAATCAACCAGGAATGAAATCCTACAGATTGTCACTTTAAGCCACACTTATACTCTTTTTTTTCTCCACCTAATTTAGCGCGTATATGCAGGTTTTAATAACGCAGAAAACCCACTAAAAATAGGCGACAGACTCCTTTCCCATTGGCAGTAGACGAGTATGCCTTTCTTTTCTTTTTTTTCTGGTGTGTACCCTGTTATGAGGCACGTTCGACATCACAAACCTGCCTCAAAACAGGGTTAGTAAACCGCAGAAAGCAGCATGGACGCAAGTGACAATGTTAATTATGCAGTCTCTCTTTCAAACTCGGTGCCGACTAATTTGGAACAATGTTCAAGAGCTGTTTGTACGGGGACAGACAGAACTTTTAACGCGCGTCACATAGCATCACGCTGGAAAAGGGGCAAAAATTTGTGTCCACCGGGTGTCATGTTTCCATCAATGCCGATAGGAGATGGAGCCCATAAATTCCCATGACTACCGCAGAGTCATTTGTCTCGGGAATGAAAGCCGACTGTAGCCTTTCCCAGCATGTGGGTTTTTTGTTGAGTGGGAACGGGTCTTTACTGTTGCCAAATCAACCAGGACTAAATTGTTTTTAAGGATCACAAGTTTATGTGGAGTGCTGCCCATCGAGATGTGTCATTACCACAGTAAATATGAGCTACTGCATTGTATTTAGTAAAGTATTAGTGCTGCGAAGTATTTAGCCTTTAACACAATTTACATTTTTAAGTTATTTTTAATTAGTTAAATTTTTTAAGGAAATTTCCAGGTGAAGTTTTTGCAATTGAATATAGCCAGATATGAGAAGGTGCTAGAGACACAGAGACATGACAGGTAAACAACCAACTAGAGAAAACACCCGGGAATAAAACCGGACAAAGGGAGCAGCAAATAAAGGGAGAGGGAACATATCCGGGATGAAAGGATAGATCAGAAAGCTGTTACAAGGGGTTTACTGTGCTTTACTGGACACAACAAAATCCATGAATGAACTAAACAATTAGGGGAGCGAGATGAGAAAGAGACAGGAACAGAGAGAGTGAGACAGACAGAGAGCACTGAGAGAGACGTCAGGCACAGGAACACTCGCTTTTTAATTCTCTTATCGTTTACAAATGCTCCTAATTGCGTCTATGTTTTAGCAAGGACGTGGTGCTGCCAAGCCGAACAGCGCATTACATTAATAGAGTACAGGACCTCGGTGATTACTACAACAATGGGTGCTATTGTAGGACATTAATTGGGAATATAAACGCAGGTACATTTACGCTGGACTAAAAAAACTCACGAGGACATTAAAAACAGGAAATGACGTCTAAATTTCTTTGTGACTAAAAATGAAAAAGGCCCCTAAATGTAGGGTAAACACAAATACCGAGGACGAGGGGAGCAGATTTCTTAAAAAAAATGAGGTATGGGCATTAATTGCATCGCTGAATTCACCCGTGTGCTGTGATTAAATGGTTCAACTTGCTCACTTCACACACATCCTCCACAACAATTATCCCTGGACACAGTTCAACACCAATTCTCCACCATCATCGAGCCTGTTTCCTCTGAAGAATTAGCACACATTTACCCACACACACACACTCACACACACACATGGGGACGATTGTGCTTCAGACACAAAATCGCTCGCTCTCCTCTTACAAAAGAGCTCGAAAACACCCACGGGCAAAAACGACCACATTGGAAACGATGAAAAGCCTGAATTATTTGGGCAAAAAGTTAATTGATTGCATCCTGCTGTTTTGTTCCTGGAGACGGCTGCCAGTCGCACAAAAGACGGCAGGGGACGGATTTTGTTTGTTTGTGTGTGGGAGCGCCTGTGTGTGTGTGTGTGTGATGATGTTGCAGCAGCAGTTTGTGGATCTTCCATTATCTATTCAATATTCATACATTAATTGCCTTTGTAACACACGTCTTACCATATATTTATGAAAACACATGTGTGTGGGCGTGTGTTTTCTTAATGTGTCTGCGTGAGTATGTTTGCATGTGTGAAATTCATATCATGTTATATTTTCCCTCAGGTCATCGGGGGTTGGCTGCTCTCCCTTTTTTTTCATTAATTGCTGACGATCCTACATTCAAATCCTGGATGCTATCTCTCTCCTCATCTACAGCACCAGCAGCCTCCCCCCCCCCCCGTAGATTAGCTCGCTTGTTCGTATTATGTGGCAGCCCTGGGGGTGATCGGCGACAACCACAGCTATTTGTACCACTACAAAGCCCTACCTTCTAGACAAGCTGAGGAAAAACGGCTCACCATGTCTTGATAATGTGAGCATTAGCCAAAGCTTTAGATCACGCTGATTGCGGCGGTCCAACAGACACTGCGGAGGGACGACGAGCAGGGTGGTGCTGGAAACCACTACAGACAAAAGACTGGCAACTACAGCCATGTTGGCTAGGTAACAACGCACGCACACACAGATGCAAAAGGACACACACACACACACTGTTGGATGCTTTCCCTTCTCCATCTCCTCCTCCTCCTTTATCTTGTCCTGTCTTTCACAGATGTGGGTACAGCTGTGCTCTATCCATCTTTCTCTTCCTCCTCCATTTAGGCCGCGACTTCCTGAGCAAACTTTCTCTTTTTCTCGCTACGTTGGATAGATGGCGATACACCTGCTGCTGCACTCCCTGCAAACACACACTCTTTGTCACCCTTTCTCTCTCTCTCTCTCCGTCTCTCTTTTCCTCAGCCGTGCGTCCGTGCACTCAGTGCACTCGTCCTCTTACTTACCGCCCAACCCTCCCTCACTGATCTTATTCATTGATATAGATGTGAGTGCCCTTTGCCTCCATCCATCTCTACCCTTTGCCTTCCTCCTCCGCCTTCTTCATCTTCATTCCTTGTTAATACATGGCTTCCTCTCTCCATCCTTTCATCTATTTAACTCTCTTGCTTTCAAGCTCGGTATACAGATACTAGAAAGGTATCGCGATACCGTTGAAAACGGTACGATACCCCGTTTTCTTAGTACCGATACTTTAAGGATGGCAGTGTTTTATTACGAGCCACGAGGTATGTCGATGTGCGACCGCCAGGGTCGGCGCCAGAGCATTAAGAACGAACGGGCAATCAACTTTGGGGGCATTTTTTCACCTCACACAGCCTTCATTAAGTGTATAATTAACATTACCATGTTTCAATAACCCTATACATTGGGCAACCTTCACATTATCATGTGTCATTAAATAAATAAACTATGACAGAGAGGCACAGGCGCCCATCTACATGGTGTCACTTGCAAAGCGCACAAGCTCCCACGCACTCCCACACACGTTATACGTCCACAAAACCAGAAGCTATAAACTCAGATACACAGCATGTTTCGCATTAATAAACCTATAACATTGGGCCACTTTCGCCGGTTACACAACGAATTAAAGGATAAACAACATCTTTAAACCACATCAAGAAGCGGTATGCAATTACAACATAATGTGCGCTCATCCAGAAACGTAGCCACAATTAAAAAAATGTATATGGTAGTTGTTTTTAATTGGCTAGGGAGGGGGTGTTTTATAGACTATACAATAATAAATGACTCCCATTACCAAAATGTATGACTTCATTTTACTTATAGCTGTAAAAGTATTTCAGTTTAGCTTTTTTTGTCAGGAGAGAATTCAAATGAGGGGGCAGAGTCACCTTCTTGGACGGTCCAGGCCCGCCCCTAACGCCGACACTGGTGACCGCGGGGCCGTGTGCGTGTGCAGCGCTCTACTTTAGAGGAAGCCATTGGGATTGGGATCCCGCGGGAGCAGGCAGTTTTCACTTTTCTGCAGGTGGGAGCAAGCGGTCAAAAACTAAACTGTAGTGATAACCAGAAAGATGGAATCAATAAGTGAAGTTGAAAAGAAGATTAAAGCAGGTCATGAACCTCTCATCGGCTGCACAGTCCCGCTCTGAGCTGAGTTTGTTTAAAAAAAAACAAGGAAACTAGCAGCGCAGCTCTAATTAACGATCAAATGTTCCGATAACATTACATTCACCATCTTTTCTGAATCATCAAGCATCTCCTGTAATTCGGCAAAAACACATAGTACACCAAGAGCACGTGTTAAAGTATTATTTTACCGTGTGTCTCTGTAACGTGAAATGGACAGAGAGGAGAAGCAGTCCGACGAGAGTGATTCTCTTCACACCCCTTTGACACAACACAGCGCTTTCTACAGTTACTGTGGTGTCTTCCTGATTTTAGCAGCTTTTCTCTCATCAACTCCTCACAGAACTTCATCTGAAATTATTATCGTTTTGTGGGGGGTTTTTGCAAATATAAAATTAACTGTCAAAGAAATCACATAAGTATAGGGGACATCAGATTACTGCATACAATTAAATTTTTTTAATGAATACATTTTGACTTTTAAACATTTTTAAAGGGACTATTTGTAACTTTCAGAAATGCTTGTTAACAGCGACACCTGTGGCCGTGAAATCAACGAAAGTCAGCGTCGGGCTCGCGCTTGCTCGCTCTAAATAGACATGAACGAGCATCGCTCAAAACAGTGAGGCGTCACACGTCAGCTAAAACCACAATATCACTCTATATTTCACCTGCTTGGCAGTAATGTTAGCTGACCAGACGAAGGTCTCTCCATGAATCAATGCTGATCCTAGTGTTGGCTTTTCCTGTTTCAGCCTCCGGGGCTGAAGCAGGAAAAGCGGGTCAGTGGCGGGGCTGAAGCAGGAAGAGAAATGTTACTTTCTCCCGACTGCGCCCGCAGGGAGACACCGGCACCCGGTCGGAGACGATAACGTTTCTCGTTGCGGAGCCCCGTCACTTCACAAGACAAGGGCAACCTCTGTTGGTCTGGAGGAGCTGCAGCAGTTATTTCTGCACAAACGTACACTGTACATTCACTAGATATTCTCAGAGCTAACTTTTCTGCAGTGTGTAGTGAGCGCGCATGCACGTCTAGAGGTGGAGCGAGACAGCGAGAATGCGCGCGGTGTGTGAGTGAAGGCAAGCAGGAAGCGCAGGAGAGGCTCCGGCCACAAGCGAGCGCGCATATGCGAGCGCGCATGGGATCCCGACCCGGTAGATTTATATGTGTAAAAAGTTACAAACATTCCCTTTAATTAATAAAAAAATAATTTTCTGTTGTCTATTATTCCATTACTTTTCCAGATGTTTCAGATTTTTGCCGTGGTATCGTTTCAGTATCGGTATCAAGATATTTAGGCAGGGTATCGTATCGGAGTCAGAATTCTGGTATCGTAACAACACTAGATTCCACTTCCCAACGGTAAGGTGTAAGCACAGATGCAACTACTGTGGGAGCTCTAGTCCCACTTTCTTTTTTTTTTTATTGCTGCTGCAGTTTGGCTCCATCCCCCGAGAGGAATGGCTCTAAAACATCCAGTTTTGTTCTTGTTACACATGTCAGAAGACTCACTGAGTCGTAAGGCTGATTGAGACAGTTGTGCTGCAATCATTTTTTTTTTTTTTAAAGTCTTGGGTATGACGCTGGACTGGATCTCCCCTCTGGCACACAATGCTGCGCTTAGCTCTGTGTTTCATTACCTCAAAAGCCGAATAACACTCCTTGTAGATGCATATGTGAGCAGAAAAAAAAATGTCATTCTGAGTCTGATTCGGCCTGACTCTTCATGTAGCACAACAGTCGTCCGCTCCAGAGGGTACATTTTATGGAATTATCTTGTACCGTTCCTCCGAATTCTTTTTTCCTACTCAGCCCCGCACTAAAAATCGAAATGCTGTATTCTCCGCCTTCTGTGTCGCTCCCTGTTATCATCCTCCCTCCTCGGATGTGTAATGAAAAAGGAGGGGTTCGTCTTGCCGACTATAATAGCGGCGTTTGGCCTTCAGTTTTGACGGTGCACACATTTGTGTGTGTGATGGAGCGGGGCCGTTAAGATAAACACCTCATATTGCAATCCCCTATTTCCCGATCTTTGTCAGTCCATTTCCTTCAGATGCTTGCTCACAATATAAAAAAAAAGGCACACACTGCAGCCTGAATTTTCTTAAGCTCTATATAACCTTTCATTCTATCTTCCACAATTACTCTCTATCGCTTTTTCTCCATCTCTGCTAGTGTCCATACGGAAGAAAAGTTCTCTCTCCTTACTTGTTCTCTCCCCTCCTCATTTCTCTTTATCTCTCTCTGAATGTCCCACTCACTTTCAGAGACATTCACCCTCCCTCCCCTCTTTCCTCCAAGTCTGAACAGTGTCAAACTCTGTCTCCTCTTCTGCTGTTGACTCAGCCCTCGTCCTCTACTATCTGTCCATCACTTCTACAGGCAGCCCCGTCTGAACCCTCAAACCCTTCTCCTCCCCTACATGCTTTCACTCACAGTAGAATTTCTTCCACCCCAATCTCATCCTCACTATCTCAATTTCTCCATGTCTCTCTCTCTCTCTCTCCCCCTCCCATCCTCTGATCCCTCTCTATCGTATTTTCGCCACTCCATTGTCTCAGCCCATTAGGCAGACACAAATCCGTTTGGGGACTGAGCCTTAGCGCAGCCCCGTCCTCGCTCTCCTGGGCCCCCCGGAGCAGCCAGGAGGGAGCTCTCAGGAGAGGCACACTCTGGCTTGTGGCCGGGGGAAATCCATTTAAACCTCTGCCACAAAACACTGCTCTTTTTCTGCAAGCCTGGTGCACTTAGGGCACGAGTGCTTAATGAATGATACTGTCCCTGCACACACAAACACACACACAAGCCCCATGCATTCCTTAACTATCCACCCCCTGCTTCCCGTTACCTTCGTCCTGCTCCACATCTTTCCATGCAATGAGACGCAGATATAAATTCTCACATGTGATGTAGCCACCCATGCACCTGTAGGGAGTGCTCTAGAAGATTTATATGTTTCGAAAACGTACGGTTAGTGGGGTTAAAGACACTTGTTGGGGGCGGCTGTGGCTCAGAGGGTAGAGCAGGTCGTCCACCAATCGGAAGGTCGGTGGTTCGATCCCCGGCTGCTCCGGGTCACATGTCGATGTGTCCTTGAGCAAGACACTTAACCCCAAAAAATTGCTCCCGGAGGCATAGCCATCGGTGTGTGAATGAGTATTTAGATTAAATCCTGATGGGCAAAGTTGGCACCTCAGTAGCCTCTGCCATCAGTGTATGAATGTGTGTGTGAATGGGTGAATACTGACATGTAGTGTAAAGCGCTTTGAGTGGTCGGAAGACTAGAAAAGCACTATGTAAGTCCAAGTCCATTTACCATTTGTTGCCACCGACCAGTAGGGCTGGGACAATACATCTATCTCTTGATTCTATACTATCACGATACTTGGGTGCTGATTCGATATGTATTGTGATTTTTAAGTATTGCGATTCGAATATTATGATTTATTGCAATTTTTGTTTACACTAGATCATGGGAAAAAGTTGAATCATACACTTCTAGGGACTTTTACTGAGGAAAATCTTTGGAAAAGTGATACATTCTAATTTCCCTCACAAAGTAATTAATTAACTAATTATTAATGTTTTATACTTCTGGTGAATATAATCTAATCAATCTTATTTCCATATATGTATTTTGTATATACAGCTCCCTTTGTTAACACCTTATTTTGAAAACCAGACGTAGTCACTCGTGTATACTTCCTCTAACCTCGCCAAGTGCATCTCTAGCTCTCCCGTCAGCTTGGTTCTCTTTATACATCCATGGTCAGCTCCATCGAGGCCATTTGAATGCATTTAACATTAAATGTCAGTATATGTGTGATCTACAGTTGTAGCGTCGGCTGATTTGATCACGGAGATGAGAGTGACGGCTGGCTTGACGTCACGTTACCGCAATACGATAACATTTCCTGTCCATGAAAGAATTAGCGTGCAGCTTTAGCCATGATGTCTAGCTCTGCTTTTCCCGCAATGTGTGAAATCCAAAGTGTTTCCATACTTTACTGGATGTGTAGTGTTTACCACTTTAGATTTAAAATGTGAGAGTGCAGGTCGTATCCACGCAGACCGTTTTCTCCTTTCTGGTTTTGGCTTGCTGTGGTTTGTTTTGGTTGACGGATACGGAACGGATATGACGTCACGTTACTCTGACTACAACAATAAAAGCTGTAACTTCCTTCTACCTCCGCATAGACTCAAATGAAGCAAATATATCTGCGATACATAGGTGAATCGTTTTTTTTCCCACCCCTACAGATCAGGTTCAGATATTTAAGAAAACGGAGAAGGTGCGTGCCTTACGCTGTGAGAAAATGTGTGTGTGTGTATAGCCGCTTTTGCATGTGTGCTTGGAAGAGTGCAGTTTTAAATGGGAGTGGACGCTTCCCTGCCATTTCTCTTATTAGTTCTCTAATGAGAAGGAACAGAGAGAAGAGCTACAGTGGTGGCCGCCGGCCTCGCCATGTCACTGCGACTCGTGTCTCTGCTGGCACAAAGACCTGTTGACACCAGCGGGTCAGCAGACAAAACCGGAGGACGACGTCGAGAGACGAGGATGTCTGAGATAAGACTGAGAGACTCTACGGGGCCGACAGCGAGTTCTCGACAGCAGAAGCAAATGTCAGTATTTTAATAAAAAAGGTTTCACTTTCCCCGCATGAAAGGCACATTAAATCTGGCTTTTCCTTATTATTTAATACGGCAGCATTGAAGTAGCAAATGAATGAGCTGATTTTGTGGAATGGGGTCCAAGCCCAGATCCCAGGCGGGCACAGATAAAGCAGCAGCAGATTGCTTTATCCCATTAGGCAAGGCCTAGTAAATAGGCAGAGATCTAGCTCTCTGTTCTGGTGAAATCTCCAGCTGATCCTGGCACTGGCATCACAGCACTGTTGGCAGTTTGTCTTTCAAGTCAGACAACCCCAGCTTACCCTGTCTGTCTGTCTGTCTGTCTGTCTGTCTGTCTGTCTGTCTGTACCCAGAGTTAATACTGATGCAGTATGGCGGTAGGGGACGAGATGAGAAATCTTCCGTTGCAGCCAAATCACTCAAAATGGCGTCACTGTTTTGGGTGAACTTGATATTACAGTAAGAGGACGATGGGTTCAAGTTATGAAAGCACATTGTCTCGCTTTCAAAGCACATCAAAGTGTATCTCAACCTGTAACAGATTTTTAGTTGGCTGTCAGCACAAAGTAGAGCCCTGCTGAATATAACAAACCTGTTAAACTTCACTAACTTCACACAATACGAGGGAGGAAACAAAAGATGACAAATCACCAGAGAGCATATGGCAGACATACAAAACACTGATACCATTTAGAGAAATAAACATCAGTAGTTTTGGCTGAGTAGCCACGGCTGGAGTGGAGACTTTAAAAATATCTTTCTTTGATGAATGATGGCGACGTAATCTGTCCGTGACAACCTTTCACAGTGAGTGACAGACAGACGGCCAAGATTGACAGCAAAGTGCAGCTAATCAAATTGAAATCGTGCAGAGATTCAACTTCACAGACCGGCCTCGCAAGAATCGAACAATATCTAACATCTAAAGGCCTTTACATGTTTTTGTCATTAATGCTTTCACACACAACGAGATTATTAGGCGGCGAAAAAGCATTTTTTTATCCAAACAAGGCTGATTTATCGGAGCTTTCGCACCGCGAATAAAAGCATCAACTAATCACGTTGTGCAGAACGGGTTGAGTTGCGTCTATATTTGTGAAAACAACCACATGGAGGTTTTGTAGTCCGAACCAAGACGGCGAACTTTATTACTCCTTTCAACCTTGACAAACGCAGCGCATACCAGATCCACTTCTTCCGTTCTTTCCTTTCACAATAAAAGCCCTAGACATATAATACTTGCAGACGGGTATTTTGCATTTTATGTGTCGTTTATTCGTCACGCCCCCGGTGTGTAAAGGTCTTTTTATACTACAGCGGCAATTTAACAAGTAGGTCTCTTGAACTTCCAATAACAGTACTAAACAATTCAAATGGAGGGTTGCCTAAGCACAAATGTGAAGAAATTTTCAAAATCGGTCAAACCCTTTGGCTAAAAAGTGAGTTTTTGTTATCATACTATATCTAGTATTTGGAGACATGATGGGAATACTGTTTTTGCAACAGACTCCATTATATTTTAGGAAAAAAACAGTCTCCCCATGTGCCCAAATACTAGATATAGTATCATAGCAAAATGGCTGTATCTCCGAAACTACAAGGAGCACAATCAAGTATTTGGGATCTATGAACTCATAACTAGTTGAATGTTAAAGATATGCACACATATGCAGTGTAAAAAATATTTCACGAGGAAAACTTTTGATAAAACATAATGTCAGCGTTTTTCCTAATTTTTCAAAAATCCTGATTTTGACTATTAATAAAAGAGTGATTTTTCATGTAATCTGTTGTGGCATTTGGCATAAAGTTGTTATTTTTCGTGACAACTATCAAATTCATAATTTTTATGCAGTGGCAGTAGTCACAGGTAGCTGCTGGACACACATCTATCAGTGCTGACCGACACTTTCCATTCACGGTTTCCAAGGTGAGCACCTCTTTATATTTTAACTCTAAAACCACCCACACATACTTCCTCGCACAATTACTGTAATTGTTTTGTATTACATAACCAGGACTGTTTGAAAATAAGTGAAATTTGTCTGAAGAGCGTTCTACCTTGGCAGCCATGATCATGGAGGAGCCCCCGCGGACTCCGAGAATGGGGAGGTGAGTCTGGGCTGAAATGAAGTCGAGGATTTGAGCGATGGCCTCCTGGTCGGTGTCGTCCCCGAACACCACGCCCTGCAGCCAGTGCTCCGTCATTAGGTCACAGATGCTCTTGATGATGCTTTTAGGGTCCGTCTCATTCATGGTCAGCACCTCCACGTTGGGCGCCATGTGCAGGAAGTCCTCCTTCTCTCGGGCCCCGGCCAGCGCCACGTCGCTGGAGTTGCCCACCAGGACGACGGCGATGCTGAGGCCGCGCAGCATGTTGGGGACGGCCATGTGGTGGGGAGGTGGCTGGGGGATGGGGATGTAGTGGCCGCCGCCGCCACCTCCTCCTCCTCCGCCTCCCCCGCCCTTCTCTCTCCGCGAGTGGCAGGCCGGGGGCAGGTAGAGGAGGCAGAGCAGCAGGAGGAGGAGGGAGAGGCGGTGAGAGGCGCTGGTGTGGCAGTGGAGCGACGGAGGTGGGGGTGGGCGTAGGGGTCGGGCTCGCCTCTCTTGCTCCTGGGCGACCGAGGGGGCGGAGTAGGAGGCCCCTGCTTGGCCGCGAGGCGTGGAGGGGCAGCGGCAGCCGCAGACAGGCATGGTGGAGGAGTGGGAGAGTAATACCTGGAGAGACAGAGGAGGAGGAGGAGGAGGAGGAGGTAGGAGGGGTAGGCAGAGATTTGTGGGAGATGGAGAGAAGGAAATAGAGGTTAACATAGCACCATGCAACATTGATTGAATAAAGTGAATTGCCGAGAGGCTACATGCATCATATGAATCAGTGCATATCAATGTCAGTCCCCAGAAATGGGGCACTGAGGGGAGAGAATGAAGGAGGAGGAAACCACACAAAGAGGGATGAGAGAGGAGGTCACACTTGACACACATAAATAGTGCATAAACACACACAGCGATACATGGGACGATGGCGTATAGTTTACGTATAATCTCACACGGATCAATAATTCATGTGGAATGTTCTGAAGCAGCATTATGGTATGTATTATAGAGGATATAAACTCTCCCTCCAGATGACACGTTGGCTTCTTGACAGGGGAGGATGGGAGAGGAGCGAGGGAAGAGGAGGAAGAACGAAGCGAGTAGGATCAGGAATGCAAATGAGAGAGAGAGAGAGAGAGAGAGAGAGAGAGAGAGGGCAGATGGAGGGAGAGAACGGCTCCACGCCAAACTCCGACTGACTGACAAACTGTCTGGAGCGGGATGAGTGACACGCCAACCCGAGACGCAGACAAACTGACTGACGCCGAAATTGATTAAGTGATTGACGGCGGAGGCGCTTGGAGCAACTCGCAACACTTTGATATGATACCCGGTCTCCTCCCTCACCCCTGTTGGCCTAGTTTAGCGCTCGCAGACGTTCGCCGTCCATCCTTCCACCTCCCCTCCCACGTTCTACTTGACCATATCTCTCTCTCTCTCCAACTCCCTCTTCTCCGTGCTTATTTATAGAGCTTTTCATTAATGGGGATGCAGAGGAGAGGGGAGGAAGGGGCCATGTGGGCCGGTGAAAAAAGGGATCCGGAGAAGACGAAGAGAGCAGCGAGGTGGGACGGCAACAACAACACGGCTGGAGACAAACAAAGACATGAAAAAGACGCTTTCTGAGAGAGATGTGTGTGTTCTCTATATGTTTGCATCTGAGTGTGTGGGAGGGCATGTTTCCTCTTTTGAGTTTATCAGTGTATAGTCGATGTAGGTGTATAATCGGTGGGAATAGATGTTCACTTTGGTTTTTGTGGGCAGAGATACCCAGGACATCGGGGGGTGTAGTTGCTCATAAACTTGTTCTGACAGTGTATTGTGTGTATATCTCGTACATGACTGCCTTTAACAAGGCAGATGGAAGGTACAAAGAAGAACAAAAACACTAAAACAATAACCGCCCCGCAAACGCTGACAGCTAATAGGACAGGAAATGACAGAGAGGAAGAAAAAGCGAGAAGGAGATTGAGAGAGGGATAAAGGGACGTATGCAGAGATGACAGAACAACTTCTTTAGGGAAAACTAATTGCTGGAGGTTCGTCAGCTCTAATTACAGGTCCCTGTGTTAATAGTCAATTGCGCACCGCTCTCCGGGAAAGGATGGAGAGGTGGGAGGGAAAGGAATGGAGGGAGGGATGATAAGAGGCACGAAGGAGACGGAGAAGAAGAGGAGGTGGGAGGAAACCAGAGAGAGACGGAGAGTGTAAACCGAGGAGGACCTTGGTGAGACGCCAGAAAGATGAGAAAGAGGGATGGAAAGAGAGGAGGAGGAAAGACAAGAGAGGAGAGAGAGTCACAGAGTGAGACAGAGAGAGATGCCCTCTTTGAATCTGGACTTCTCTGGCAGCACTCTGTTTCCATGGCAACAATTAAAATAGGCCTACATGCGCACACGTACAGACACAGATGATGGACACGGAGATACACACCAGCACAAACACACTTTTTTGCAATGAGCATTGATCATGTAAATGCAGCGATGTAGTCGCTCCGCTGTGCCTCCTTAAAGAGCCGAGTCCTGTCACACACAGATTAACATAGAGACCTCTGACACATTTAACACGTGAACACACACACACACACACACACACACACAGAAAACACACTCTGTTTCATGCATACTCGCTACTAAACTCGCCATCTCCCTTTCCTTATCACACACATTCGCCTACAGCCGCACACACACCCCGGGGGTACAGATTATATTAGCCAACGCACTGTGTAACTCCAATGATCATTCAGAGCGATGAGGTCATTAAAAAGTCCCATAGTGAGTGAAAGCGCGTCTCATAAAGAAACACAAAAGGCGCGTATTAAACTGGAGATTACACGAGTGAGGTTGTGACACCAAATGACCCTGTTTCCCCGTCAGCCGGCCCACGCGTCTCACCCACCATTTGCTCTATTAGCCACACCAGCGCACACAGCAGTCATATCAGTTACACATGGGTGGACCGCAGATAGCCTCCACCAGCCCAAGACCCCCGAGGTACAAACCCCCCCCCCAACACACACATACACACACACATACACACACATTTTACTGCTTTTCCTCAACCTTTTTTATTTATGGGGAACGTTTTCTGAATGTTTATGCAAAAACACATTTCATAAAGTGGGTGCATTTATTTAAAAGTTTGTGCATACATTTAAATAAAATGTAGAAGAAAAAAATTGTTTGTGGGCGCTTCTCGCTGATCTCATAGCCTCACAATCACCTGTTATTCTGATTTATTTAACAACTTAAAAAACATGATGTATTGGTGCCTTCAAATGAAACTCCTGAGCTCGTGGTTACAACGTGGGAAGTCGTGTATGCTATATGCTTGGAGTTCGAGCGGTTAAGTCGAGAGATCACCTCTGCTAAGCAACGTCAATATTCACGTTATTGTCGGAAAAAAAAGCATCCTTAGGTATTATGTATTAAGAGTTTAACATTCAAATACTAATCTGCTTCATCAGGACCGTGTGGGTGTTTGATTGACAGTGAGTGGCCTGGCAACATAAGCAAAACAACCCACCAACTGTCATCACATTCAAACATTGCTAAACCGTGATTGGCGCGTGGAAGCACATCGTCTTTCTGCAACTGAGCCCTGCCCACCTTAAACCAGTGAGAAGAGCTCAGACAAAAAATATGAGCACACACATCTCTTATGTGAAATAACCAAAAGTGTTTCGAAAATTGTGTTTTTGTGTCGGACCCCATCACTTATTGTAAGAAGCTGATGTGTTTTCAGAGCCTGTAAGACATCGCCGTGGGCTCTCGGAACCTGTGATGGGAAGACTTTGCTATTTACTGACATTTTCATACACCAAACAATTAATCAATTAAGATTAAAAGTAGTTGCTAAATTAATCGAAAAGTTGTTAGTTGAAGCTTTTCATTTCTTGTTGCCAGTGTTTCATGGTAAACACACTGTCTCTCCTAACCCTAAAAGACCCGCAATTGATAAAAATGATTAAAAATCACAGAAGAAGCCATGCTGTGATTTGGTATCAAAAACTTTTGACATTTGGAGATTTCGGCAAGAATTGCATTTTTCAGCGATTGCATGGCGATCACTTCTGTTCTGTAAACTGCTCAGAAACCCCCTTATTGTCAATCTAGCTAGGAAAGCCATCCCTCCTCTGAATGCTCTAGGTCTTTAGTTTGTGGCTGTAAAGTTTAATGAGGCTGTGATTATCCTAGAGGTCACCACAGGTCATTTTATACAGTGAGGTCAAGTATAAAAAAAGGGTCTCACTATATGAAATGGCTACTATGGGGACAAACATCTTCAGACATGAATACAATTGAGCTTATTGTATCCACAAGAGTCTCAGCTTTACAGTGACACCCAATTTATGTAATTCCAAGACTGTTTAGCGACCCCAGTATGCAGTAATCATTTTTAGAATACAAATAACACATTTATACTGCATGATTTTTGCCGAAAACTGCATGTGATTATCATAAAGTGGGCATGTCTGTAAAGGGGAGACTCTATTGCCTGGTTATGATTGCTTCAGCCTCTGCTATACTGTACAGATGCAACGAGGCACCGGCCAATTAGGTAAGAACACAGTGTTTCAGGTAGTTACCCACCCCAACCAAACACAACCAGGTACTAAGTGGGCCCAAATGGACAATAAACGGGGTAATAGTCACTAATGAACGTCAAGGCTTACATGGCTCATATTGCTGTAGTGGAAAGTTGACGGAGCAGGGGATATGAGGCATGACGCAGATATTACAGCTCTGTAATTGGCCACTCTCTCTCTCTCTCTTTTTTTTTTGTTTTTGTCAGCTATAAATCACACAATTATAACTAGCTGGGAGTTTACAGCGGATCTCTGCATGTGTCAAATGCAGACCAACGATTAAGACGGCAGGTCATGATGTGGTCCTGTATGGAACAAACGCATACAATCAGGAACATTGGCTTTCCAGTCAATCAAAATATCTAATACAAGTGAACAAACAGGCGCCGTATTGTTCAAGTTTTGTATTTAATATACGTGACTGAGCAGCACTCCGTTCCGATCACAAAGTACTCTGCTCTGGCAGTAATAAATCCACACAGGACAGAAAGCATTACTGCCGAGAATGGTTTGTGCGCTTGTGGGCAGTAGAAATGTGTGTGTGTGTGTGTGTGTGTGTGTGTGTGTGTGCAGTTGATGAATTTAGTTTGAAAGGTTGTGAACAGCGCTAGCAGTGGCTTGCTCTCCCTAATGCATTTTTAGAAGTGACATTTATGTTTTTTTGTTCCAATGAAAGCTGGCAGGAAAAAAATGTAACCTTGGCGCTAATCTTCAGCGACGAGATGTCTTTTGATTTGAAATTGATTCCGACGGTGGACGGCACCTGACAATATTAAAAACATTCCTCAGTCCGCGGTAGCATTTTGCGAAGGCGAGCCCCTGCTGGCCCCGGGGATGTGACCGGGGCCACGGCGCTGGGTCGCTGCACCACATACTGATGAGGAGGAGAAATCATCTGGATGCGGGAATCGCTGCCAAACCTTCGATATATATACGCGAGAATATGAAAGAAAAATGCTGTGAACTCATTATAAACTGCTCTGATAGATAAATATTCATGCAGCCTGTCTGTGCAGCCTGCTGTGGAGGTGGAAGGTGGCGTGTGAGTGTGTGTGATTATGTGTTTGGACCTGCGTCTGTACATGATGTTCTGAAGCAGCCACTCACCAGCCCCCTCACCAAAGCAGACCAGCCAGGCTTTGCAATCACATGTTCATGCCGAGGCTCCAGGACCAATCTAGGGGGCATAATGGTGTCTATTTCCAGAGAGAGAGAGGGGACGTCGAAGCGCCCGTCGCTCTCCTCCTCCCAGATTCCCGCTTTCTCTCTCTCTCTCTCTGTCTTCCTTTCATTTTAACGCTATTTATCTCTTTCTCTCTCTGTTTTATCATTTGGTCTCGTCGAACAATGCTTCCTCTCAACTCTCCCACTTATCGCTCTCTTGCGCTCGCACTCTCTCATCGCCCTCTTCTCATTATGTGCTAAGTGTCAGGTTTGTCGATGGTGTTATTTGCATGAAAACTGGAGGACAAAGGCTACAGGCAATTTTTCACATTTATTGCCTGGGTTTGATATTTAGGAGGACAGCACAGAGACAATCTCTCTATATCTCTCTGGATGACTTCAAAACCGTCTACGGTGCGAGTACATTATCTTAACCGCCAAGTCAGGCGTGCTGCGGCGGCTTCATTTCTCCTTTTTAATTGAAATGAGAATGTCATGATGAGAGGTTCACGTATCAGAAGCGGCAGCGGCAGAATAAGTGTTTGAAAAAAACGGCCCGTTACGTCAAACCCGCCGCACACTCGAGGCTACTTAAGTCTAATTCTTTTGTCGGCGCTTGCTTCGTCATTTCATTACAAGGAATGAACAGATGAGGAGGGGGAAAACGTCACGTGTGGCTTTTAAGCGTTCTGCAGGGAGAAAGACTATTTTTGAATCTGATGTTGTTGAGCAGTTTGGCACCACGTTGTGCGTTTCCTTAGTGTTTCGAGGTTAAACCCTCAGGTGGCACCTTGCCCCGACCCAGAACGAGCGCTGACGGGTGATGAAAGAAAACGTTACCTGGACAACCTCTTTGACAACGCAGCAGCGAGACGTGGGGGCGGCTGATCACACACACACACACACACACACACACACACACACAACCTGTGGCTCCGTGGTGGGTGGGAGGAAAAGAGAACAGGCCTAAACTGTTGTTGCCTTCAAGTCTTTCTTCAAGACTTGTCTGAAGGGTTATTTCTCTTTTTATAGTTTGAAATTGGCTGTTATTGAAACGCTAAGAGCTGTAAGCAGAAATGTCTCCAGACAGATTTTGAATAGAGCACAAAAGACATTTAGTGTAATTCATATATTCAGAAAATGAATAGGTGGATAATTAGACATACAGATGTTTGTTATATATGGAATAATTATGGCGGGGGGGGGAAGCAGCGGGGGGCAAAGTCACTGCCTGTGCATAAGGTCTATGATTACGCCTCTTCCTACTTTATTTATAAGTTTAGCCTGTGTGTGTGTGTGTGTTTGATTGTGTGTGTGTGTGTAACCTGATGTACAGTGTTGAATCCTCCGGTCCCTTGCGGCTCTACAGCTCCCCTGCATGTCCGTGCCTCTGCTCTGGGCCTGAAGCAGCCATGATGAACAGGATGAGTGCTGAGTGAACTAACTAAACTCCCTCTGAGAGCCGGTCTGCGTTTTGAGATGCGTGTGATATTAAAAACTCTCTCCAGCTGCTGCTGCTGCTGCTTTGGCCCCGGTGAGAGAGTCCTGCTCAAACACTCATCAATACTATCCACAGGTCATTACTTTATTTTCCAATTCAGCCTGGCAGAAGAACGAAACGCGCTTCAGGCACCATCTGGAACAAATTATTGATTTGACATTATTTTTGTTTCCTCTTTTTATTTATGCACATACAGTATGTACAGTAGGTACTTTTTTATATAAATTTGAATGTTTTATTTCTATATATTTTATGCAGTATGTAAGTAAGTATGCAGGGATTTGCATTTGCTTAAAATGAGGATGTTCATATGAGTGCCAAGATTTGATTTGATGTTGTTCATCAGCTTTAACGCATCCAAATGTCAGGCAGTGATCTGTTTAAATGTATGTGCAGATTGGATATGGTAAAGAACAGTACAGTACTGCTCTGGTAAATACTAGTGGTGGGAATCACCAGATGCTCCACGATATGATATTATCAGGATATTTAAATCACAATACAATGTTATTGTGATTTTAAACATTTTGCGATATGCTTAGATATGCTGAGTATTGCGACAAGATATATTGTGATATATTACCTTTTTTTCAACTGCAAATTATGTTCACATCTCTTTTATCTAATAAGTACAGCTGTCAAAGTTAATGGGATAACGCATTAACGCAAATTCGTTTTTACGCCTCTTATTTCTTTAACACATTAACGATCGATCGGAGGTTGTAGCGGGCTCAGTTTTAAAACTGGAGTGAAAATACAGGTATTATATGGACCTGGAAAACCTAAGGAATCTATTGTCATACTAGCTTGTCGCAAAGGAGCCTAAATAACACTCCAAGCTTGCGCTAAATTTTGGCGAGGAAAAACTGGCATGGCCATTTTCAAAGGGGTCCCTTGACCTGAAAATGGGTTCTATGGGTACCCACGAGTCTCCCCTTTACAGACATGCCCGCTTTATGATAATCACATGCATATATAATAAAAAATCGATACTTGACGTCCGTATATCAATACAATTTAGAAAATACTACGGGTAGCTGCACATGACACACTTCAGAGATGTGACAACTCTGATATGTGTGTGATTTTAATAGTTTTCTTTCAATATGGTCCCACAGTCTGAGGTAAAGTTAATTAACTGAACTGAGCTCAAGGGTAGCATTGGGTACTACTTTGTGGTCAACTTAATACCTATATTTATTAAAATGATGCAAATGATTAAAATTCCTAAATCAGCAATGATGTGAGTATGCAGTTGGCTACCGTGTTTTAAAATAGCAAGCAACGATAAATAAAAGGTAATAAAGGTGTACTTTTCATTAAGTGCGATGTGCAGGAAGATGCCAAGAGACGGGCGGGGGCAGGCAGTAAGTGTATTTATAAAACCATTATTAAATGCATCATAATTCCTAAAGTTTACAAGAAATTGTTTAGGAATGGACTTTATATGACAGGCTCTATTTGATCCATACTCTTTGGCATACAGTCAAAGGTGTTAACAGTCTGGATGAGATGTAAGGTAAGCCAAATCATGCTGCTTTCCCCAATTACCATACAGTATGAAGTGTCCGTCCTTAATGAATTCATAAAATTATGAGGATCATAAAATTCCAGCTGGAAGCTCTGTGTGACTGTATACAAGAAGCAAAGGCCCAAATTAACAACTTAAGGGCCGTGCCTGAACGGACACTGGTACAACTATGCTGTGAGTTGAGAGGCAGAGATGAGGGTGCGTTCCAAATCGCATACATTTTCTTTTTACTTTAAGTACGTACAGCAGCTGCCCTTATAAAGTATGTACTGTTGAATGCAGTATGCATACAATTGGGACATACTACTTTGTCATAACATTGCGCCTTGAACTTTGACCCTCTTACTCATATATCCGCTGCGCAGACGATTGTGGGTCAGCATAACCAGAAAAGCATGCTGGCTTGCATACTGCAAAATGCGACCGGATGTAATAGGACATCCTGGCAGGGTCTGATATTAGCACACGCCACCCGCTAAATGGTCGTAAATTGTTGGCAGTGGCGGATAAAATCATCAGGCCATCCGCCACTTTGGCAGGCGGGGAAAACGATAGAAATGGGAATAGAGAGTCGGTTCCTAGTTGTCTGATTTCTTGGCGTGTCATGCCTCCGTGACTACTGATTCCTCTTCGATGCTTACTGACAGTTACACATGCACAATGACGCGTACGCACGCTGTATCCTGTTTCAGTTTGTTTGGGACCAGCACAGTCCTGCTTGGCCTAATAACGGAGCTACTTACGTTAACAGAGGTGCCATTAAGTTATATTATGAGGCGTTCAAGCTCTGCTCAGGAAAAATGACTATTGGGCGAAGGTAAATCACAACGTTATCATGATGTGTTCAAATGTAATCTCGTAAAATAAGTTTTGGCAAGGAACTTAATTAAATACAGGAGATGTTTTCACATCAATATAAAATAGATATTAGAGAGGGAGTTATGATAATATATTATTATGTTTCATTTCCGCACACTAGCTCTGAGCAGCGTATAATACATCATTAAAACTGCTAATGCCAAGATTTTACTTTTAATCAAAGCAAATATTTAAATAATCATAATCATTTGAATTGTGTGTTTTGCAAATAACCACAATAGATGACAATAACAAAGTTCAGTACAGTAGTACTGGTAAATAGGGCTCCCCTAGAAGCTATGGTGTAATTCAGACACTGTAATTTACCATGCATATAATGTTTTTATGTCAAATATATCGAACATTGAATGACATCAGATCTAAAATATTATTCCTTCATTTAACGCATAGATTTCAAAAGTGGCAGATAAACTTTCTGAGTGGCAGACAAAAACAATACTGAAAAAAGTTAATTTCAGACCGTGCATCCTGGTATATTTGGTATACTGCTTTTGACATACTATGTATTGCGACATACTAAATCTTTTTCTGGCATACTCAACAGTATAGTAGTATGGGTATTGGAACGCACAGTGGGTGTCTCGTCTTCTAAACAACACATTTGATCCCAAATATTGCACCCAATTGTATAACCACAATGCAGACCCGCTGCCCGAGCTCCCAGCAGCTGTTCCTGGCAGCGTACTGGCCACGGAGCTGCCCAGCGAGCTCCCACAGGACACATCACAGTATGAGGGGAAGAGTAAGGCATCGCCAGAGCCCCGGACTCACTTGGCTAATTTACTGTGCAGATGACGCAGTCCCAATGTGAAGCGTTTTCTCATCGTTCCCTGAGATGTGGCAGCTGTTGAACGGGTAAAATCGCCTGCAGCTGTTTGATGATGTGCTGGTCCTGCAGCTGAGGAAGTCACACGCGGGGGAGGAGGGGGGGGGGGGGTGATGCATGATCGACTTGCTCGTCCACACACTCCCATCAAGCCAGAGGGGTCACACCGGAGTGATAACAGTTTTGTCTGGTCTCAGATGGCGTGTGCGTTTGTCCGAGTTGTGCGTCTTTTGCAGGCTTGTTGCAAACCGGTTTCCATCTACCATCAGCTGTTTGTTTTTGCATATCAAGTCTATAGACACAAAGACACTTACACACTTCAGACTGACAAATGTGTTTTGACAACACTCAGGGAGATAAGCACTCGGTCTCCAGGATTTCTCCCAGGGACACGTTTCTATTTACACCTACTCCGCGTCGCAGAACAGACGCTTAATCTTCCCCATGATTTGTGGCTTCAGACCTGAAAATCCCTCTCTCCACTCTTTACCTCTTCCAACCTCACTTCTCTTTCTGCTGTCCTCGCCTTCTCTCTCCTCATCTGCCTTGCATCAGTATTAGTGCCTCAAGTCCATGTGTCATTGTGAAAGACCTTTACGGGAGTGTTTATACGTGTGGAGTTACGCAGCAGACTCCATTGTCTGCTGAGAGGTAAAGCTAGGGATAGGAAGAGCGCCGCGCATCGAGTGACCCTCATGCCAATAACGGCACTGTAATCACTTTAAATGTGTTTTATTGTCAGCTTTTCACAGATTAGAGCCACAATAATCTGTCCTCCTCTATCCATCTCATTCCAAGCTGTTATTTTTGGCACCAGGGTTCTGCCTTTTTGGATTAGTAGGTGTGGAAATGTTTTTTTTTTCTTTGTGGTTTATGTGTGTGTGTGTACTAGTGAGAAAACAACAAGGTTGTACAGCAAGGTATCTGCACTGCTCTATTGTGGAGGGGGAATAATCTAGAGTGGATGTTGCGCTGGATCGGTTTCTTAAAAGAAGATACAGTGTGGCTGCTGCGTGCTCAGAATCGGCCTCTCTTTTTGAGTGGAAATCAACATTTCATGGGTATGCTTGGATAGAATACATCAAAACCCAAGCCCTGAAATATGCTTGAGCAAGAACACGGCCTAATCCGCTACTGTACCGTGTGTCTGCCAGTACAACACGCACATCGCTAACCCTACAAAAGGAATGAGCATAACGTGTGTATACAGGAAAACTCCATAAATTCGAAGGAACTTCTACACAAACGCGTCATTTTTTTACACAAATACACCAATGTTGTAGACTTTCTAATAACTAAGCCACAGCTTGATTATTTGCTCGGCTAATCACCCACCCGTAATCTCTTACAGACCCATCTAATTCATACCAACTCTGCAAACACCCTGTAGGAAAGCTATCTCCTCCCTCTCCCCCCCGAGGCTGAATATTGACTGATGACTTTCATTTTCAGCTCTCAATTCTGCTGCTAATTTTACACATTTCAATTAATTCCAGCAGGTATTCTTGCACGGGACCTGCTATGATTAGAAGCAGCCGGAGGATGGGTTTCACTGCCATTTTCACTAGGAGCCCCATAATGCAAAAAAACACAGAAAGAGGCTGCGCATATCTCCAGCCTTTTTTTTTTCTTTTTTTCGGGGTGTTGTTTTTTCGCATGATCATCACAATTTTCTTGCAGACGTAAGGCTGTCACGGCTGTCTCTCTCACGGTCCTCTCCGGCGCCTCTCCGCTGCGGGATGATGATGAGGCTCCCCATAGGGATAATGGCATCTACGAGCGTCTCTCCGACGGATGTCCCCCGGATTTAATCCCACCCAGCGCTCAGCCTGGAGAGAGAGAGAGACGCGCGCCTCGGGAGAATAACAGCAGCGCTACACACAGACCCGGACAGACGTTGCCAGGTTTGCCGGCTCGACAGGCAGCAGCCAATGAGATACACGAAGAGACAGTTAGTCAGACTGGCCAGCTCACCAGCAGACATCCAGCAGGAACTGAAGCAGACAGGAACAAACATACAGGTGAACACCTAAGCATGGGTGGCACCAGAGTCAAACTGGTCTCCACAACGCTAAGGCAGCTTTTCCAATCCGAGAACAGTGTGACAGGATTTCTACTGAAGACATGCTACTGATAAAAAAAGATGTATGTTCTGTTTGAGCTGATAATACACCAAACCCCCCTGGATAAAAGCAGCTTTTTAAAGCATCTGTTGAAGGAGTTCTTTCTCTCTTGCTCTCATCCACAATAACAAGGTCAGCACAAGTGGTCAGCCTCACAATGACAACCTTGCAGCTGGTAGAAATTCAATGTCTTGCTCAAGGACACCTCCACAGGTCAGGACTGCTTTAAAGACACGCATCATAGTTCCCCGCTGTGCCAGCCTTCTGCCACATTACATGACTTTAAGATGCTAATCAGTGGTGAAGTATAGTTTAGTACACATCAATGCAGAACATCAATAGAGATGAACTCCAGGCAGAGACTGTCTAAAACCCAGCAGCTACAATACATGTCTAACTGTGCCTGGAAGATGATTATTTTATTGTGATTAATAATGATGTTATCTTTTTAATATTGATTTATTGTCTGAAATGAATTGAATAATTGTGTAAAAATCAAATTTTAGCACCTAAATAAACTCGCAAACACATGGATAGCAAGTAAAATCATCAGAGTATTTGCATCTGAAAAGCAGACACATGATAAAAAATACAACAATGCACTTGAACTAACTTTTCAAACAGCTCAGTGATGCACCGACTGCAAACAGTTTCCCTATAAATATTCATGGGTGCATATATAACCAAATGGTGGCACCGACTACGGGGAGTAGTGTAAAAGATGATCTGACTCCAGCTCGGGGTCAGGAGACCTCCAGAGCCTCGCTGCGCCTGTCGCCATGACTACACGGAGGACTCCATTTACAGCGACACACAGTCGGCGGAGGGAGAGATCGCTCCAGTACCTTCAATTAGCAGCCCATTATCATTCATGAGTTTGTTTGTGCAAAGCTGTAAGATTGAATTCCAGTTAGTGCTCCCTCCCTTGCTCTCGCCTGCTGATATAATGTAAAGGGGAGGAGACGCGGCAGCACGTACAGCGGTCGGCCCTGTCCGCCGTTTCCAGCTCCGCCGCCGCGCTCCATCGGGCTAATTTCTGCTCCGCCGAGGCCTGGCTCATCCCCGTATCTCCCTAGGATGATGTCAGTTGTGCTTGCAAGACACGCAAAGGTCATAAATTAGCAATAGGGCCCCTTGAAGGAGACATGCTGTTAAAGCTTCAACCTGGTGGTACTCCTAAGAGGAGCTTTTAAGACTCACTGTTTTGTATATAAATATATTCATAGATTTGGGTTTTATTTATTTCATTTGACAGTATAGCGCTGCCGTTGTCGTCGCTGTCCCCAGCTGCTCCTCTTGTAGTTTTCTATCTTCATAAATTACATTAAAAAAAAAAAAAAACGGGAGAAATTTCATTGTTTATCTCAGACGCATCCAATATGACCAGTGGACAAAAGCATAATACTGACTGCTCTCTTTCTTCTCTGCAACCCAACAACATGTTTCACTTGTTGTGACATAATTAAAGGAGTGGTAGTGTGTGGTAAACAGGGCCCACTGGCCTACTGTAGTAGCTCTAGTGGTGTGTTTGTGTCCTCCCGGCTGTTTCGTGTGATATAATGTGTTGACCCCAGTGGCGCCAGACCCCTCCATATTGAGATATTAAATTTATGCAACCGCTAAGCTCCTCAACTATTTCACAATAATGTTCAGCCTTCAGTCGCCGTGCGTGGCCACGGCCTGCTGTGGACGTTCTCGAATTTCTGGTGGAAAATTGAACAGCGAGCAACGAGAGAGAGAGAACGAGAGAGTGAAGAAGACAGAGAGAGACGGAGAGAGGAAGAGTCAGAGGGGGGGGGGAGAAGAAGCGAGCCCTGTATATTTTATTCAGTGGCAGCGGAGTACAATTCATAATCAGGGCCGACTGATTCACAGTTTTAATTAAAAAAGTAGCCTTATAGCGCCGGTGGTAACATCTTGATTTATGAAGACCCAACCGCAGGCTCCCATCCACCAGAGAGAGTGAGTCCACCGCGGAGGAGGCGGCGGCGCAGGGAGCGGAGCGGAGGGGATGCTAACACTCACGAGGAGAGGAAGTGTCTCGTTTCTCACAGCAAGGTGGTTGGCACTGTGGGCATATAACACGCTATAAGTGTGTCGGTGTGTGTGTGCGTGTGTCTGACAAGCATATGTGCCGGTCTGTCTGCGCTCAAGCCCGACCGATATATCGACACGGGCGATATCATAGGTTGATTTCAGTATCAGTGTATAGGTTGGCTAATAAGTGAGAGGAAACTGCAGTACAGAAATGTCAAAGACATGTTTGAAGTCATCTGGAAACGCCCTAGGGCTGGAGTGGACTGATGTGCACCTTTCAAAAGGCTGTCAAACTATTTATTTAGTCAACTGTAATAGCTTCAATTAGGGCTGTCAAAGTTAACGCGATAATAACGCGTTAACACAAATTCGATAAAATAATTCAATAACGCCGCTCATTTCTTTAACGCATTGACGCAACTTGCGATTCTTAGGTTGTAGCGGGCTCAGTTTTAAAGCTTGAGTGAAGATACTGGCATCATATGAAACTACAAAACATAAGGAATCCATTGGTACCAACCAATGGTATTCATACCAACTAGTATGTCATACTAGCTTGTCGTGAAGGAGGCTAAATAATGCTCCAAACATACATTACATTTTGTCGAGGAAAAACTGCCATGGCCATTTTCAAAGGGACCCTTTGACCTCTGACCTCAAGATATGTGAATGAAAATGGGTTCTATTGGTACCCATGAGTCTCCCCTTTACAGACATGCCCACTTTCTGATAATCACATGCAGTTTGGGGTAAGTCATAGTCAAGTCAGCACACTGACACACTGACAGGTGTTGTTGCCTGTTGTATACTTTTGTATAGTGGGAGGAAGTGGACACGTATCGTCCATCTATATATACGGTCTATGGTGTCGGCCCAGTCTGCATGTACATGAGCAGCTACACTTGATGCATGCCTCTGACCTGATACACTGGAAAATAATTTTAAAAAAAAGACAACATATAGGGGAATATCAGTGAAAAAAAGAAGATGGATAGGTGGTGGTATAGATATTGGCTCTAGAGTAAAAAGCCTGTTGGAAAATGGCCAGCGCTGCAAATTTAACCATGGCTGATGGAATTTGCTTTGGTCTGACAGTAATGTTAAGTTTATGTCAGCCCCTCCATTTAAATCACCACCATAACAGAATCCCCCTGATACAGAGAGATTTTAATTAAAAAACGGTGTGAGAGAGAGAGGGGAGATAAAATGCAGAGAGAGCATGACAGAAAAGAGGGAACGAGAGAGAGAGAGAGAGTGAGCATTAGATGAGAAAGATGATGCAGAGAGTGAAATAGGAGAGAACAGGGAGAAAAAATAACAGAACAAGAGTGATTACAGGAGTGAGATAAGTGGGAAGTAAGAGCTCATTCTGCATTGGAGTGAAAACAGAAAAAGCACAGTGTGTCTCTACTTTCCTCATGCCTGCGTTTATTTTCTCACTGCAGTGTTCTAGGACTTCGCTCTGTGTGTGTGTGTGTGTGTGTGTGTTTGCGTGTGCATCTGTGCATGTGTTTTCACTTCCTTCTGTGCTCTCCCGTTCTTCGTCACTCTCCGTGATTGATTTTTTAAGGTCTGGCTCACTCGCAATCACGACAGAAAACCACAGAGAGAGAGTACGCGCACACACAGAAACACACACATTGACATGCGCACTGACCCGCCTCGTACTGCCGCACACATACGAGCGCACGGGAGAAGGCTGCATCAATTTGAATGATGCATACGCATACTATGAAATAATCCATTTATGTATAAGGCACACATGGCCTCGGTGTTAAGTAATGAACATGCAGACGCTGTCTCTCAACGTTAACCATTCAGGCATATCCATACCGCCTCTCCAATTACACAACTGATTTATCACAAAAGACACACACTTAGAGGAAGACATGGCAAAACAGGGCTGGAAGAGCAAGCACGCGACAAGCATGTCTACAGTATATATATATATAATTAGAATTTTTTTTTATTATTATTTTAAAGGTACAGTGTGTAGGATTTGGTGGCATCTGGTGGTGTGGTTGCAGATTGCAACCAACTGATTACACCTCCGCTCACTCCTTCCTTTCCAAGACTGTGGGGATAACGTGAGCCGGCAAGTGCAAAACTGCCGTTCGCCTCGCTCAGAGGTCATCCTTACCATAATAACATTACTTTAGGAGCAACTGAAGTCAGACAGCTGCTGGCGGTGATCGCGGTTCAGTCGCACTCACCAGTCCGTTATGAGAGCCAATCCACCCACCCAACATGTGAAAGTATGCAGACAGAAAGAGAGAGTGACAGAGAGAGTGAGGGGAAGAGAAGGTGGAAACTTACAAAAATAAAGAGATTTTGGTAAAGTTTTTATGTTTTTAAACTACATTTTAGTCTTGTTGTTTTTCGTCAACGTTATTACATGTTTGATATCGTCGCAGTTAGCGTTTAATGACGTCGGTGTCGTCTCGTCATCGTCTTAGTCATGGAAAAAAGGTCGTTGACGAACATATTTCATCATAGTTGTCGTTAACGAAATTAACACAGGTCCCATCTGAGCTACTGTAGAGACATGGTGGAGCAACGTGGTGGACTCCGTGAAGAGGACCTGCTCCCTATGTAGATATGAAGGGCTCATTCTGAGCTAACAAAAACACAATTCATAGTTTAAGGAGATTATACACTAATGAAAACATTGTTATGAATATTATATTGCATTTCCGCAAATAGATCCCCCAAAATGTTACACACTGTTCCTTTAAAAGTGAATCCTTCCGCTGTCAGCAGACTGTAAAATTATAAGAATCAAAAAAGGTGCCCATACGTCGCCGTTGTTCATCTATAACACATCGTCAGCAGTTAACACGTGATACACACTTGTACGTGTGAAAACACACATATGCCAAAGGTCACCTTAAAGTCTTCCCTTCTCTCTACACACACATGCACATACTGCCGATTGCATCCCTTTTCTCACTCTTTTTGCACTACAGTATGCGCACAGACACATGCACATACGCACACACACACACACTGACTGGAGAACACGGTACGTAGATGAGAGCCAACGCTGCACTGTGCGACCGAGGAGACAGTATCTCATGTCACCCTGAGGGTTTCCCCGCTTCATAATAGATATCAGACACTTGGGCAACAGTTACAGATAATGTCAGGGGGCAATTTTGTCGTGACAGATAATATAATTCCAGTGGACTTAAAATGTAATATATTATCATGCTGGAGTCAAAACAGAGCTCGCCCTTTACCAGTAGAAAAGTGCTCTTATTTTCCCATATTTGAACATTGGCTCAAATATGAGACTTTACAGCTGCTATAAATAAGTGGCCATATCTATTACACATGCATGATGAAGGCTATCTTTGACATGCAAAGAGGCGATCCACTGCTGAGAATTTCACATATTGAAATTAGGGCTGATAACGCGTTAACGCAATCGATCTACCGAAGGTTGTAGCGGGCTCAGTTTTAAAGCTAGAGTGATGATACTGACATCAGATGAAACTGGAAAACCTAAAGAATCCATTGGTTATACTACATAAATGTCATAAAGGGCTTGTAAAGGGCTTGTAGTGAAGGAGGCTAAATAACGCTCCAAACTTACGTTAAATTTTGGCGAGGAAAAACTGTCATGGCCATTTTCAAAGGGGTCCCTTGACCTCTGACCTCAAGATATGTGAATGAAAATGGGTTCTATGGGTACCCACGAGTCTCTCCTTTACAGACATGCCCACTTTATGATAATCACACGCAGTTTGGGGCAAGTCATAGTCAAGTCAGCACACTGACACACTGACAGCTGTTGTTGCCTGTTGGGCTGCAGTTTGCCATGTTATGATTTGAGCATATTGTTTATACTAAATGCAGTACCTGTGAGGGTTTCTGGACAATATTTGTCATTGTTTTGTGTTGTTAATTAATTTCCAATAATAAATATATACATATATTTACATAAAGCAAGCATATTAGCCCACTCCCATGTTGATAAGAGTTTTAAATACTTGACAAATCTCCCTTTAAGGTACATTTTGTAAAATGTGTAAATAATTTGTGATTAATCACGATTAACTATGGACAATCGTGCAATTAGTCTCGATCAAACATTTTAATCAATTGACAGCCCTAATTGAAATGCATGACACTAAAAAAAGGTGCTTGTTGCATGTTTTTTGACTTCTTAAAGTCACATATGTTTTGATGCCTCCTATGTATCTTCCTCCATACATAGTTTTAGCATGGGACCTGTCAATAATCACCTCCATAATTGTGACCACTATCCACATTATGATCAAAACTGCGTCACATAACACTAGCTGTACAGCTAAGATAAATATTTTTGAAGGATTTATAGTTACAATTAAAACGCAAGAGAGCCTTACGAGCCGAAACAGCTTGAGTGCTCAGTTCTGAGGATTAATATGGACCGTAGACGTCCTATAGACCTACTAGCCTGGGACATTTTAAGGCCGATTGCCTCTCTACCCTCCACCGGCTATTATTATACTATTAACTATATATTTAATGGAGCATCTCGGTGACCCAGCGGGCCGACGTGCATATCGTGTATTTGCAACATTTTCCAGGTCTCTCTTAGGCCTGCTATGTTTATTATTATCTCTGTGTCCGAGGAGGAAATAAAATATGTAAGTCTTTTGTGTGGGTTCAGTTTTAAAAAGCCTTAAAGCACTTCCTGGTCGGGTCAAATCGACTTGGTATCAAGACATTGGCAAGCCTAGTAAGTCATTGATCATCAGCATTCAATAAGAGAATTTAAGTAGAAAAGTACTCACACAATCTCTCTCTCTCTCTCTCACACACACACACACACACACACACACACACATGGTTAATGAGGGTGCCATCAGGGTCTGGCTGTGTGAGCGTGTTCTAATTGTCTTATCTTTCGAGGTCGCACATTCTTGGGCTGAGGTTTAATTTAACACCCAGTCCTCCTCAAGCGCTGGTGTTATTTACACCCCGCTCCATCACCGACACACACCTATACACACACAAACACACACCCCAGACTCAAACCTCAAAAAGTCCTCTTTTACCCTAGCCGTCACCCCTCTCTCTCTCTCACACCCATGTCATTGCTCTCTCTGTTCTCATCTTTCCCATATTGGGCCGTCACCCACCAACAACCCCTCTCCGCTCATGGTAAATTAATTGGCAAGCTGTTGTCATGAGATACCAACTGTATTAGAAAAAAGCACGTACTGATCTCCTTGTTATTCTGTTTGTGTACACTATTACACAAAGAGCACACCTCTGACAGCACTGCAGAAACAAGAGTCCAAAGTGTTTAGCACCTTTAAAACGGAGACGTTTCGGCTTTCCTCTGCTGTAGCTCCAACAGAAAACAGCTGCGTTCACTATTCTGACAGGAGACCATAAGAAATGATTGTGTCCCAAAATTTGATGAAGTCTGAAATAAGTCCCATATCCATATTTGAAACATATATGTCATGTTGCAATGTATCCTCATACAACTGTTTGTAGGATATCTTACAAAAAGTTATTCCTCATTTTGCATTTTCCTACGAATGTCCAGCAACACGTTACGAATGTGTCAATTTCCGCTCTAAGCTTTTCAAAATAAACTTCCGTCTTTTCTAAACCTAAACAACTTAGGTTTAGAAAAGATCATGGTTTTGGTTAAAATAACTCCATAAGCGACGTAACTTAAGTACGGAAGTTCAGGATGAATAAATCAACGTAGACCTCTTTGGTGAAATGCCGTTTTTTTTTTGCTTTTTATACTTCCTGGTTCACGATTACGTGGATTACATACAAATTGATTTTGTGGGGTATATACGAATTTCAGTGCAATACCTTTCGTAGGTATAGCTACGAACATTAACATGACCTGCAATCATCACGCCACAACTTGGGACAATCAGGATTTTTTTAAGCGTTTTTTCCTTTTTAGAAATGTGGCGGCGTAATGCAACAAGCCGTTTCCGATGTATTGTGGGTGATGCAATTGAGCCGCATCTTTGCCCCAAGTTTTATCAAAAAACCTACCAGCGATGACTGAGATATTATGAAGAAACAACTGACGTAATGCCACGCTTGCAGACTGATCTAGTAGTTTATTTTTTCCAGAATTTTCACCAGTGACACAAAATGACAGTGTGTGGAAATTGATCCATAATTAACCCAGAAGTACAAAGTCTCTTGTCACTGTTTGTCAGAAGGACTTTTCACAATTGAACAGTCGGGAGCACTTACAGCGTTTTCTTTCTCAAACTCTGGTTCGGGCTTTCAGAAATCGATGTGAGACGCAAACAGGAACAATTGACTGAATACAGAGAAGAGTTTAAAGGCTGCATGAGAGCTGCATCGTCTGCAGGTGCATTGAGTTTAATCAGGCAGACTTTGACAAACCTATTATGTTTGTGTCCCTAACAATGGCTCACATCACAATCTCCTCTCTCTTCCTTTTGTCTGCCTGCCTAGTTGGAAGTATTACCAGCATCTTCCTGTTCTATACGAGACAGATTGGCAGATACAACCTATTCTTTCCCTTCTCCAGCCCGCCTCTCTCTCTCTGTTTCCCTCTCTTTCTGCAGCCCGGTTGCCACATATCACAGATTTTGACAGCATACGCGGATGAGGTCCCTCAGAGATGCATTAGCTCCCTATTGGGAGTTCTTCTGCTAAACTCCTGGCGGGCATTTCTCCTTAACACAACGCAATCAATATCTTTTAATATTATCTACTGGCAAACAGAATCCCAGCAAAAGGCTGCAGGAGGCTCTGGGACAGACCGAGGCTGCAAGGCGGCCGTGGAGTTTGCTTTGCTTTGCTGAGGCGACTGAAGCGAGGTGAGCATTAGTTATGACATCTCAGCAGCAGCAGCAGCAGGGCCGGGAGACGCTGCCTCGCGTCCGGCTGATCTCCAGCTCTGCTCGCAGGAAGAGAGCGCACTCAGGGATGGTCGAGGGTCACTGCCCATACTTGACCATTTCATCTTTGCAACATCACAAAAACAGGCTTTTAGAGATTCTTTTTGTGTGTAGCTCAGCTGATGATGCACCGCCATCCAATCTGCTAGCAGAGGAGGCGTAGCTCACTCCTGGTAGAACGCCGTATCAAGGGAAAGTAATCCCTTTTCTGGTATAGACTGATTTATTGTCCGGCACAGCTTTCATAATAGGAAAGAAAAACGGAGGTTATGGAGCGGAGATCGAGAAAAAAGACGTTTAAACGGCATTACTTAGTTGCAGCTTCTGCACAACAAGACATTGATCACATTCTGTAAGTATAACATTTATCACATCCCAAGACACAGGTGTTGTTATTGCAAATTAAAGCTGGATCGGCCCTTAAATCAACGACGACAACACCAAGCTGCTGTGAGTTGTACAGAGTTATGTAAAACCTACATTCATTCTGTACCACAACCAGACCGTATATAAGAAGTGGACGTAGTCACCGCGATGTCACCCATTGGTTTGTGGACTGCAATTTTGAAGCCTCAAGTTCAGCGTTCTGGCCGTCGCCTTCTTGTTTTTTTGCAACAAGAAGTGACATGAGAGGGTGGCGCTGAGTACAACTGAACGCTGAATAAGACATTTTTAGGTGACCAAGACGGTTATAATTAATTTTCATTAGGGATGCACCAATCCGACTTTATCAGTCTCGATATCGATACCGATACCTGGGCTTTAGGTATCGGCCTATACCGAGTAAGGATCCGATACCAGTGGGATCATTCTTTTACGTGTAAAGCAACATCAGGCTTGACATAAACATTGCTTTCCTAATTTTTTAAGACAATACATATATATATATATATATATATATATGTGTGTGTGATATACTGAATTGTTATTTATTATTAAAATAATAAATCATACACCAGTAACTTGGTAAAAAAAAATCTTCAAAATTAACAGGAATTACAATTCAAGTGTAAACCTTTTAAGTGCAGCAACAAATACAGGAATAAACTAATACAGGAATTAAAATTCCAGTATATAAGATATAAACATAAAACTGAATAGATCGGCCCAATTGTCACCAATATCCGATCCAGCTATTTAAGTCAGTATCGGCCCGATATCCGATCCGGTATGGGTATTGGTGCATCCCTAATTTTCATGGACTGAAAACACACTGTGAAAGGGTTAAAGTTGTAAGACGAAAACACAAACAACACCCAGACCGGACAACACCCAGACCGGACAACACCGTGGTAGCGACCTGTCAATCACAAGGTAGCCACGCCCTAAAGCATACCATGCTTTATGGTCTATTTGACTCTAAATGGGACCATAGGTTACTAAATGAACATCATGCTGTATTGAAGAAGACTTGAAACTAGTGATTGAGACCATAAACTCATGTTTACAATGTTTACTGAGGTAATAAATCAAGTGAGAAGTAGGCTCATTTTCTCATAGACTTCTATACAATCAGACCTCTTATGGCAACCAGAGGAGTCGCCCCCTGCTGGCTGTTAGAAAGAATGCAAGTTTAAGGCACTTCAGCATTGGCTTCACTTTTCAGACCCGGAGGTTGCCCACTGGCCTCCACCGAATAACACAATAATATAAGTTTTTAGAGTGAATCAAAGTTTTGTTGTGAGCCCCAGTATTATGGATTTCACTGCCCTTTGGACTGTACTGCTACAGTATACAAATAAAGAATCTGTTTGGTTTATCATTCGGCTGCAATCATCCTTTCTCTCAACTACACAGCAAAATCCTCCGACACTCTGCATTGTTAGTCCTCTAGGCATGAGCACAAGTGTTTCCTGTCGATCATTGCTGCGTTAAGATGCTGACCTGTGGCGTACACACTCACACACACACACACACACACACACACACACACACACACCCCGAAAAACAAATCATTCACCCGCTTCAACAACACAACCTCTAGGTGAGGCCAGAAAACAACAAGTCAGCTGAAGCCGAGCGCAGAGCTGCTCTCTCTTCCAGACAGCTGCTCACATACCTGTACTGGCTTTTAGTCTATATATATATACAGACGTAGGCAAAGTTGTTGGTACCCTTCCGTTAAAGAGAGAAAAACCCACAATGGTCACTGAAATAACTTGAAACTGACAAAAGTAATAATAAATAAAAATTTACTGAAAATTAACGAATGAAAATCAGCTATTGTTTTTGAATTATGGTTCAGCAGAATCATTTAAAAAAACAAACTAATGAAACTGACCTGGACAAAAATGATAGTACCCTTAACTTAATATTTTGTTGCACAACCTTTTGAGGCAATCACTGCAAACAAGTGATTTCTGTAACTCTCAATGAGATTTCTGCACCTGTCGACAGGTATTTTGGCCCACTCCTCGTGAGCAAACTGCTCCAGCTGTCTCAGGTTTGAAGGGTGCCTTCTCCAGACTGCATGTTTCAGCTCCTTCCACAGATGTTCAATAGGATTTAGATCAGGGCTCATAGAAGGCCACTTCAGAATAGTCCAATGTTTTGTTCTTAGCCATTCTTGGGTGTTTTTAGATGTGTTTTGGGTCATTATCCTGTTTGAGGACCCATGACCTGCAACTGAGACCAAGCTTTCTGACACTGGGCAGCACATTTCGCTCCAGAATGCCTTGATAGTCTTGAGATTTCATTGCACCCTGCACAGATTCAAGACACCCTGTGCCAGATGCAACAAAGCAGCCCCAGAACATAACCGAGCCTCCTCCATGTTTCACATTAGGTACAGTGTTCTTTTCTTTGGATGCTTCATTTTTGCGTCTGTGAACATAGAGCTGATGTGACTTGCCAAAAAGCTCCAGTTTTGTCTCATCTGTCCAAAGGACATTCTCCCAGAAGCTTTGTGGCTTGTCAATATGCATTTTGGCAAATTCCAGTCTCGCTTTTTTATGATTTGCGTCCTCCTGGGTCGTCTTCCATTAAGTCCACTTTGGCTCAAACAGTGACGGATGGTGCGATCTGACACTGATGTACCTTGACCTTGGAGTTCACCTCTAATCTCTTTGGAAGTTGTTCTGGGCTCTTTGGTTACCATTCGTATTATCTGTCTCTTCAATATGTCATCAATTTTCCTCTTGCGGCCACGTCCAGGGAGGTTGGCTACAGTCCCGTGGACCTTAAACTTCTGAATAATATGTGCAGCTGTAGTCACAGGAACATCAAGCTGCTTGGAGATGGTCTTATAGCCTTTACCTTTAACATGAAGGTCTATAATGTTCTTTCTGATCTCCTGAGACAACTCTCTCCTTAGCTTTCTGTGGTCCATGTTCAGTGTGGTACACACCATGATACCAAACAGCACAGTGACTACTTTTCACCCTTTAAATAGGCAGACTGACTGATTACAAGTTTGAAGATACCTGTGATGCTATTTACAGGACACACCTTAGTTTAACATGTCCCTATGGTCAAACTATTTTACATCTTTTCTAGGGGTACCATCACTTTTGTCCAGGTCAGTTTCATTAGTTTGTTTTTTAAAATGATTCTGTTGAACCACAATTCAAAAACAATATCTGATTTTCATTAGTTCATTTTCAGTAAATTTTTATTTATTATTACTTTTGTCAGTTTCAAGTTATTTCAGTGACCATTGTGGGTTTTTCTCTCTTTAACGGAAGGGTACCAACAACTTTGCCTACGTCTGTATATATATATATATATATATATATATATATATATATATATATATAAACACAGAGAGAGACAGAATTATACAATAATCTACCTATTAACACAAATAGTCACACATATAATGAAACAACAGTGAAATGCATGCACACACGTATAAATATATGAATTAAACACACTAGAATACACTCACGTACAGACACAGACAATGATACACATTCACCTATATAGGACAGCAACTAACAATTATTTTCATGATTGACACATCTATTTTTTTTTTTTTTACAATTAATCCATTATTTTCTTAGTCCAGATGTTTTCAAACTGGGAGAGTTGAAGTGGAGGTGTGGAGGGAGAGACGTGAGGCTATGATGTTGCGTGAGATGAAAGAGAAGGACGGAAGTAATTTGGCCCGCAATTTGCATTAAAAAATCTGTACTTGTTCTCAGAGTCATAACTCGGTCAAATCTGAACACACAGACATGATACATCTATTTTTAGATTCCGTGCGACTACACTTTTCGAGGAAGCCGTTATCCCGATCCATAAAAACGTAAATAAACGTCCATAAACCCGTTCAGAAATCATAAAAAATACATTCCTTATAACTCAAGAACTTGCCTGAGAATCATCTCATTTTTAAGTTTTCTGCAGTATCAAAGTAACTCCGTGATAGTGGTCTGTACATCCATGGGTAAATTGCAAACAGGAACTGCTGATAGTTAATTCGGCATACTTTATGCCGGCCAATTTGCCAAACTGTAAACAAATATAGGTTAAAAATAATGGGTCAAGTTGTAGCCTCCAGCTATGGCAACATCCTTACTTTCTTGACCACAAGTCAAGGTGACGTCTTCTGAATGCTTGTTTTGATCGACCAACAGTCTAAATTCACTTTACAATGATATAAATTAGAAAAAAAGCAACATAGCCTCACATTTGAGAGACTAGAACCACTATACTATGTTGACATTTTTCAACGGTAAATGACTTAAAGGAACACTATGTACGATTTGGCGGCATCTAACGGTGTGGTGACAAACTGCAACCAACTGAGTATCCCTACGCTCCCTCCTCCCTCTCCAAGACTGTGGTAATGTGAGCCGCCGAGTGCAAACTCGTGGTAACGCCGTTCGCCTCGCACAGAGGCCATCTTTACCATAACAACACAACTTTAGGAGGAACGGAAGTCAGACGACGGCTGGTGGTACCACGGTTTTGCACTCACATTAGCGCAATTTCACAAGGCTGTGAGAGAAATACGGTGGCCTTCAGGTAACGTAAAACTAGAGCCAGTGTTTGGTTTGTCCGTTCTGGGCTACTGTAGAAACATGGCGGAGCAACATCGCGGACTCCATGAAGAGGACCCGCTCCCTATGGAGATATGAAGGGCTCATTCTAAGCTAACGAAAACACAACGATTCTTAGTTTCAGTATATTGTATACTAATGAAAACATAGTTATGAATATTATATTCCATTTCTGCTAATAGACACCCCGAAATGTTACACACTGTTCCTTTAAACAACTAATTCACTTTTAAAATGGTTGTCTATTAAACTCCTGTCGATCGACTAATCGTTCCAGCATCAGATCTACCCAACAACTGGAGCACAAACACCGACGGCACCCGACGCCTCCTCACAGCAGCATCTGAGGACGTGCCAGAAAATAACAGATGCCACCAAAGCAAATGTTGGAAGTGCAGCGCTCAGCTAATGACTGGATCTGCAGGGCCGTTTTCCAGGTGACTTATGTTACAGCTCCGCTGCTGGAGACGAGGATGAGTGAAGCTGTATTGATCCGCTGTTTTGCGACTCGATCGATGCAACCACACAGACCTTAGCTGTTTTCAGGTCGAGCTACAAACCACGTGATCTTACGGTCCAAATTCAATTAATATTAAATGATAATTCACCAGAGACATGCACTCGCCCTGCTCCTGTATCTTACAAGTTTATTCAATTACAAGATAATTGAACATCAGCGAAGCCGAGGTGTAACAATATGATTGGAATTCATTACAAAGAGAAACGTGCCAGGGCGGGTTGGCCGTGCCTGAAAAGTTTCTTTGAATAAGACTGAGTTATTGAATTAATGAGATATGCACACACACACACTGCTGTGCAATTTTTGCATATGGTGACAAATCAGAATAGAAAGCAGCACAGGCACATCAGAAGTCTTCCTGAGAAAACCCACAGCTGCACGCTCTCTATCGTCTACTCCACGTCCCCAGAAACAACTACCAAAACACTTCCTCTCTTCTCTTCCTCCCTTTAAATCCTTTTCTCCTGTCCTTTTCTTCATCAAAAGCCTCCTAACTCCCCGGGTCTTGAATTTGCTCTAATTTAGAAAAACACAGTCGGAGGAAAAAAAAAAGAAAAGACTTCCTCTTTCCACACCCTTTCTATAAAAAAAAAAAAAAGGCATGAAAAGAAGAATGATGTCAGTTATGAAAATTCTCCCAAAATAAGCACATAAGAATACTCGCTATTCAGCTGAAGAATGCAACACCAGACTTTAAAATAAACACTATAGGAAGAAGACAGATACACCCAAGAGGTGCTCATTTATCTCACTGTTACGCTTCAATACGGAAGTCTGCCGTTAATTACATTCTGTACTTCAGCGGGCACGAGAAAGGTGATCCGAAAATATTTCATACTTTATTTCACACATCAAAGACTGTACCTCGATTACAGTATGCTACCAGTTTTGGGCATTGGATGTGAATGATGACGTGGGCTCCAAGAGTCTAAATACGAGTCTGTTGTTAATTGGATTTGACTGAAAAATGAGCCGTGCTGCACTTAATTATGGCACTGAGTGGTGGTGATATAATGAGGGGCCAAAATCCCATTTAGGTTAGGTACACAAGGGCTGGAGATAAAAGCTTTAAAAAAAAAAAAAAAAACTCGAGACATTATTATTCTAATATGTCCTCATTTTAACCATTATTCCAACAGTTGTTTTTTTTAAACAGTTTATGTAAGAGCAGGAAGCTTGCTGGACTTGAATAATAGGCCTAACAGACTAATAGTCTGTAACACAGAGTATGACTTTTTTTTGTTGTTAATGAGATTCACCGCCACTGTTAATTCATCTATATGGTAATGTTTTATGACGCAGGGCAATAGTAGGCAATGTGCAGCGTCAGCATCAGCCGAGGCAGCTGCTGTGACTTTCAGCTGGAACGACGGAGGGCCGAGGCTGAGGCACTTCATTACCAAGCAGCACCGTCGCTCTGCTGCTGGCTAAAGGCGGCGGCTTAAAGTAATAGCGGTAACTGTGTAATGGCAGTATTTGTAGTGTGCTCACACAGCGTGTGCACAGTCCGTCACCCGCACATACCACAACAACAACCAGTGCCTGCCATCCCAAAAAAAAAAAACAAGAAGAAATTTGAGTTTCTCAATCTTGCCCCTCTGCACTGAGGCTCAGTCTCTTAAACGTCACGGCTGATTAATAGTGCATGGGAAGGGAGGAAAGGAGGGAGAGGAAGAGAGAAAGGTGGTAGAACTTGAGAGCAATAAAAAAAAAAGAAAGCTGAGGAGATGAATGTATGAGAAAACGATGGAATGTGCTGATATGATAATGGCCTCTCGTGGGCCCTTGTGGCAAACACATTTTACTCTGTGTAATTTTGTCCTGGGACAGAGAGAGAATTACGTCTTCTTTTATCTTATCACACAAAACATAGCGTCTCTCCCTCCTTCATACGGCACAACAGAGCATGAACGCAAACCAAATGGTGACAAAAACCTCACTCAACAAATCCTTTAATTGCCTGATCAATGCCTGTAGAGCCATGCAAATTAAGCCGATAGTCGATAGGGGGGTAGGTCGGGGTTGAACGTCCGCGCGCTGACGCATGCCACTGATCAAAGTGCACAGTGCGCTAAAAACCCAGGATTAAGCCACTTCATCTGTAGGCTCCACCTTGAACCATTATCCTGACCCTCAAGGCGTGAGATACAAAGCGAAAAAAGCCTTTAGAAGTTCTAGACCATCCATCACTGAGCTTTAGGAAAGGGAAGCTGCTGCAGACGCACAAACACACACACACACAGGTGAGATACGACGGGATGCTTCGGCGGTTCTCTACAGGGACAACACGAGAAAAACTAAGAGCAGCTCGAGCTGGAGAGATGCCTCATGCATCAATATGGTCTACCTTGTGTTTTGCCAGCCAAAGTCTCATCCCAGCGTCTCAGAAGTAGCATGATGGTGCGGCCTGGGACTCCTCTCTCCCTCTCATAGCCTCAGACTGAGGGAGGCTGAACTACAAGAAACACAGGGGGAAAGACAACATGAGTATTGATTGTTAGCATGTATTGTATCTTAAAATATTCTAATTTTGAGTTTCTGTCATAACAGTTTGTATTTCTGACTGTGCAATCATTAATCAAAAGAGCTGAAAAGAGCAACACTTTTCATTTCTGACTGTTAAATGCAGAAAAAGGAGCACATAAAATATCAATTTTCAAAGCAAAAAAGGCTCTAAACTAAGGCTGTCAATCACACATTTTGAATCTGTTCAAAATGTACCTTAAAAGGGAGATTTGTCAAGTATTTAATACTCTCATCAACAAGGGAGTGGGCAAATATGCTGCTTTATGCAATTGTATGTATATATATATATAGGGCTGTCAAAGTTAACGGGATAATAACAAAGTTAACACGATAATAACGCAAATTCCTTTAAACGCCTTTAATTTCTTTAACGTATTAACGCAACTTGAGATACTTAGGTTGTAGCGGGCTCAGTTTAAAAGAGTGAAGATACTGGTATCATATGAAACTAGAAAGCCTAGAATAAATATATACATACGTTTGTATAAAGCAAGCATATTTGCCCACTCTCATGTTGATAAGAGTATTAAATACTTTCTCCCTTTAAGGTACATTTTGAAAAGACAAAAAATTTGCGATTAATTTGCAATTAATCGCAAATTAAATATTTTAATTGATTGACAGCCCTAATACATATATTATTTGAAATCAATTAACAACACAAAACAATGACAAATATTGTCCAGAAACCCTCACAGGTACTGCATTTAGTATAAAACAATATGCTCCAATCATAACATGGCAAACTGCAGCCCAACAGGCAACAACAGCTGTCAGTGTGTCAGTGTGCTGACTTGACTATGACTTGCCCCAAAACTGTATGTGATTATCATAAAGTGGGCATGTCTGTAAAGGGGAGACTCGTGGGTACCCATAGAACCCATTTACATTCACATATCTTGAGGTCAGAGGTCAAAGGACATCTTTGAAAAAGGCCATGACAGTTTTTCCTCGCCAAAATTTAACGTAAGTTTGGAGCATTATTTAGCCTCCTTCACGACAAGCTAGTATGACATGGTTGGTACCAATGGATTCCTTAGGTTTTCTCAGGATTTTTCATATGCTGCTGTAACATCACTCTAGCTTTAAAACTGAGCCCGCTACAACCTCTGAAAAGTGGAATAGCAGCCGGATTGCATTTGCATTAACGTGTTATTATCACGTTAACTTTGACAGCCCTTCTCTAAACACAAAGAAACTCTTCCTGAAATTTATCATTTCCAGGTGTCACCCCACCAGCAGGTTTATTTGCTCTAACCAGCTGCACTTTATATAAAATAAATGGCTTTCAGTCTCCATGATTAATTGAATTACACCCATCTACCAGGACACCTCATTAGGTGTGTTGAAGCAAATACAGATGTGCGTGAATGGAGAGGTGAGATTACGTCGCTGAGCATTTATCTCTCCTCCACATCATAATCCCTCCAGTGTTGATTGCGAACAAGCAATCGGCGCCATGCCGTGGGGAACTCACAGCAGTTTTAGGTAAAATCCTCGACGGGTCAAGGGGGTAAAGCAGCAATTTTGAGGTAATTGTACTCCACAGGAGCAGCTTCGCTTCCGTTCTCCCCTTCGCCCCTCCGACGAGACGTCTGGCGTCGCTTGTTTCTCTGACGTCCGCCAGTCTGTTATTGCAAAGGGAACAGGGAGGACAGAGGGTTAGAAGCAGGTTGCAGTCAGTTAGACTCTAATAAAAGCGTGCTGAGCTTTGGCACGACATGCAACCTCTGACCTGCTCCCTGTAGAATTAATAAGTTAAGATTTAAAATGCACAACTTGATCTGAATAAAGCTCTCCTTAATTTGTTTAAATGCATCTCACAACACCCTTTAGTGAACTCTGTGTGTGTGTTTGTGTGTGTGTGTGTGCGCGCTCAGGGGATAAAACAGTCTGATTTGAGGAAATTCAAGCCCAGTATGATAAATAATACATTTCCTCCAAATGTACTGTAGTACTAAATTGTCTCTTGCCTTCATCCCCAACAACCGCCCAACTACAGTACATACTAGATCAGAAGAATAATAAATAGCTTTCTATTAATCCAGATTATAACTCGTATACCGTGAACACACTCCCCACATATGAAACTGAAGGGGAGAGTGTGGGCCATACTTTAGGTAAATGAATGATTAATTGAAATATGTCGATGAATAATAAACCAGTCTCTGCGGGGTAACAGATTGTACTTTTCATATTTAATAGATTGATGGGCCCTCACACTCACAGCAAACATGTAATCACAGACCCGTCACGTGTCCGTGGTTCGACACATGAAACAGAAGGGGGTGAACAGTACAGTAGATTAAAACATCAAAGAAGGCCTACGCTGCTCACTTGAAAACGCCCAGGCTGTTTTCAGCTTGTTTTTTAGCTTCTACTAATCCCACAAAAGGGCCTAAATGTTGCTTTTTTCCCGTACACTCTGTGTGTGTGCTCCCACCACTTCTCGCGGACGGCGTCTGCATCGATACAAGTCCTCTTAATCAGCTCCGATGAATTATTGAATAGCCTTTTTATATCAGATCATGACCCATATTCCGCTCGCTTGAAGTGAATACGCTGCCAATAAAAATGTACTTTTTTTAAGTCGCCCCACATAGGCTCCCTGCTCGCTCTCTAATGGTTGAACAGGATTCAGACGCACGCACGCACGCTGCGGAAAGTTACGAGCTATTTAGATGAAGACCGATTCAACAAGATGATGGACGAGGTTCGCCGTGCAGCGTCACACTGAAGTGTTTTTTTCAAATCGTCTTTACGCGTTTTAGGGTTCTGATGCTCTAGAAGCACAGCAATCCTTAGACGGCGCAGAGCGGAAGTTACTTGAAGATAAGATATCTAATAGAGTGTTATTGCTGGTTTCATTAAGGCGGATGCAGCGCTCAGAGCCAGACGCAGGAGTTGTATTGTCGTCTCATTAGGTAGCACATGGGGAGAAGGAGAGGCAGGGAGAGAATCAGTAGGAAGAGGGGATGGGATTATGAATCTCCTTAGCCCCTGCTGTCTCCTCTCCTGGCCTGTTTATCAATGACGACTGCAAACACGGTGCCTGTGAAATCTCTTAAGCTCCGTTCGGGAGACTTTTTGGCAGACTTCTTTTTCACGTATAAGCTTCTGGCATCGAGCGTTTTTCAAAAATTGGCAGGAGGCTTTGAAATATGCGGTTGTGCCCCGGTCACCAAATACAACTGATTTATTGTTCTGGCCATATTTACACGACTGTGATTCATTTAGAATGAGGTTACGCTTTAAGTCTTAGAATTACACTGACGGACAAACATTAACTACGATGTCACTTTTGGCAGGGACGCTAATTTAGTGTTAATATGCAAAATATGATGCTGCTACTTTCCTTTAAATAAAAATACATTATTTTTCTTTCTCGTCAGTGACGAGGGTTAATGATCCCGAATATGATCCAGAACTTCGCTAAGAAATCACCTCCACATTTGCACGGAAGTGATGCTCGGCCATATCCGTCTTTCAAACTGTTCATTTGGATGGCAATCTACCACCCAGCCACGCTTGAAAGGATCGGTTCAAACTTAAATGTGCTAAATACTGGATTTGTGGTGCCTTCAAATGTAACTCGTGAGCTTGTGTTTACAACATGGGAAGTCGTGTACGTAATATGCTTGGTGTTCAAGTGGTTAAGCCTTGAGAACACCGCTGCTAAGCTGACGGCAATATTAACGTTACTGTCGGCGTCTAGAAGCCATAGAGGCTAACAATTTAGCAAGCTAGCAAGCGGGTAACATAATGTAGTAAATGCAAAGGCCTTATGACAGAGGAGAAAGATGAGGCTGTTGGGAATATCAACATTTTCCTCAGACATGTTATAGAATAGCAAAGAAACACAATATACAGTACAACTAAAATTACAATATATTAACTTATTATGTACTGAAAAATTAACTTCCAAGGCCTCCGCCATTTCTGACAACGCCAACAAACACGTCACAGCTCGTGAACTCTGAGCTTTCAGAAAATTTCCACTTAAGAGGTTGTGAATACCACAAGAGGGGGGCGTTCATATGGACTTTTCTGGTGAACACAGTAAACACCACCCCGTTTGAAGGCACCATTGGAGCATTTCTATTGCCTCTCAAAAGCTCTCAACATGGCGATGGCCAACAGTGCTAACAGCGCTAACAGTGCAAAACAACGGCGATTGCGTTGACAGAGCTAACAGTGTGTACTGGGGGGGAACTTGAAGTTGGGTGCTACGCCATTGGTCGGAACGCCGTTATCACCTGTAACCGACCTATGAGAGCAGTGCAGAGCAGCGGCCGTGAGCTAGCCTGTGGGGCAAGCTCACATGCACAAACATGTACTAAAAGGCATGCGCGGCTATGTCAACAAAGCACAGAGAAGCTCTGATTACAACACAGAGGGAGTGTGACTTCATTCTCTGCTCAGGTAGACATTACTCCTCTATATCTTTACATAGCAAATAGTGATTTGGTGCTATATTAATGCTCTGAATATCAAATTTAGCACCTTTATTCAGCATCCTCTGCATAACTAAAGTCCAATCAGCTATATCAACTACAGTTTTCCAGCTAAGTGGGACATAACGTTCACACCACCGTCCATTTTTGCTTCTGCCTCCCTCGACCACATTGTCAAGAATATTCAAGCGAATTTCACCTGTTGTGAAAACTGTAATATATTTGTGATACAGTGAAAAGACAGCGGGCTGAGCCATGTGTCAGAGGCGGAGCTTTCAAAACCGAGACGTCCATTTTGCAGCGTGGCAGCTGTGACAGCTTTGACACACTACCAGGGCTTAAGTGCCCATCTGTAGATAGGCTTCCGGGGTCACATGTGTGCCAAGAGCACCGAGCAGAATGGGTAATGGTTCCGGGTGGGTTCGACAGGTACGTAGCCTTAACCTTGACTGTGCACACACACACATACACACACGCTGTATGAATCCAAACTGCTGTCAGCCATATGATGGGAAAGTTAATCAGAAAAAAGGGGTCAATCATCAACGCACCTATGATGGATAGATGGACAAAGTGTCTGTATGTGTGTGTGTGAGAGACAGAGAGCGAGGAAGTGGGTGTGAATTGCATTTTGCTGCAGACATATAGACTCAACATTTCATTCCAACACACTCCACCAGGAGATATGCTGTCATCCTCCCGCTGTGAAGCACTTTGTGTTTCTTTGAAATAACAGCAGATAAAAATAATTGCGTTGTGAAAAGGGCAATGCAGTCTATCTCTTCATGTAGATTACTTCATTGATCTGCCTATATATTCCTCACACACACACACACATACACTCCTCAGCTTTAAATAAGAGCGTGGAGCAGCACTGAACAGATGACTTGATAGGCAGAAGTGGCTACTCCATCAGGTGGAGAGTGGCTAATAAGGACCAAGGATGAAGTATGGAGATTCATTTTGAAATTTATTTTCAGATGCGAGTGTACGCATGTGATTTTATTTCACGTGAATAAAATGTGTCGGGAATAGAATTAAAGGCTCATGGGGATAAAAAAACTACAAAGGACAAATAGTGAAATTACGGATCTCTGATAATCCGCCTATACAGCACACACACACACACCCAGAACGCGAATGCACACCCACACACACACATGCAAAAATAGTGGGTTAATGACAAAAAATATTCAGATGAATATCTATAATCATCATCCAAACCATGCAACAGTAATAGCATGTGTGGATTCAAAGCACCGTACTCACCTATTTAACCCTTAACATTAAGAAACATTAAATCTAATGGATTTTGCAGGCTGGAGAAATTGTAAGAATCGTGGCTATTACATCAACTAATAGACAAAGATGTTGCTTGAGTCCTTAATCCGCGTTAGTGAAATTCCATTAAGATTCAATAGTTGAAAAAGAAATATTGAAATCAGCTTCAGTCCATTACAAAAAGAAGTATAAAAAAAAAAAAGAAAAAAAAAAAAAGAGTCCAGAATTTAGGACAGTTTTAATAATTGTTAATTATTTTTTTTCATTTGGAATCAAATCCAGGATTTAAAGGGTAATTCCACAGGAAAACAGCTATATCCAGAGTGCCTTTATCATGGTGACGGCTGTTCAAAAGTCCCACTTCCCATTATCTTCATGTAATGAAGAGGAGAGGCGTTAAATCTCCTTTAGGAAAAACAAAAAAGTGGAAATATTAAAAATAAAAAGGAGATGGTAAAGGAAATGAGTTGTGTGGTTTGCTTCACTTTGCTATGCATCTGTCTATTGCTGTGCCTCTCTGTAGCTCACACACACCACCCACACACACACACAACACACACACACACCAAATTATTCAGTTACTTTGCAGTCAGCTTTCGAGCCATCCTATCTTCTGTTTTTTCTTAAATGCAAAAGATTAATCATGAATAATCTGCCCCTTGTATTTTAATAAATGGAAGTAAGTCAAGCTGACGGATTGCAAAATTACGTCATCAAAATGCAAAATAAACAGCAACTCCTCTCTGATGCGAGAGAGTCGATGACGTGCGAGTGGTAGGACATGTCTTTTTTTTTTTTAGATGGCGAATGAAAAGACAAAAATGGAACAACAAATAAATCAATAGGTGGATTGATTCAGAGGGGGTGAGAGGGTGGAAGTGATGGAGAAAAAAAGATGTGGGGAAAAAAAAAGGTGATTAAAGAGATTGAAGCAAAGTGAGTGGAAAAAAAGTGAAAATTTATGGTGGAGGAAAAAAAGGGGAAAAAAATCCTCTGGATGATAGAGCCAGGTTCTTTTTCTAGTCCATTCTCTTTGAGTGCTTGTGTGTGTCTGTCTGCAAGAAGAAGTCAGTTCAGAAAGATAGGAGACAGAGAGAGAGAGAGAGAGAGGGAGGGGAGAGAGAGGAAAAGAGGGCAGAGAAAAAGAAGGAGTGTATAAACACAGATGACACCCCGACAGAACTGGACGAGCGCTGGCTTACAAATGCAACAACGGTGCGCTGTCGCTCACGAATTAGGCTTTAGCTCGGTTTGACCTTCACCTGATGAACATGAAGCGAGAGAAACTTAAACGCACCTCGGTTTGATCACAATGTGCATTTTCCTCTACGGGATCAAATGTGGAATTTCTCTCAATATGCACGACAGCCAACAAAAGGACATGTGGAGGAGGACGGTGTGTGATTAAAGGGGCATTTCAGACATTTTAATGAAAAGGACAGACTTTTTGTGCAACAACATAGAAATGAGTGGTCAAAAATGTGGTTGACGACTGGAGAAGGTGCTTGCTTGATGAGTCACTGTGATCTTGGTTTGAGGAGAACAAAAAAAGGAAGTCAGAAAAACACAGATTATAGTATGCGAGGGGAGAGTGACGTGAGGATGACATGGCATGAGGCAGGAATCAGCTGAGAGCCGGATGGGAGGGGAGCCATGGTTACACCAAAGCTGGATTGCAGGCCAGTGAGTGTGTGAGTGTGTGTGTGTGCGTGTCAAGGTGTGCTTAATATATGTGCACCCCACACAAAACACCTCGCATACACAGAAAAGGAACAAAGACTTTGAGACAGACACTAAACACTAAATAGACCTACCTATGGTTAGAATTAAGAAGCGCCCAAAAAAGATGCATAGGATGGTGGGAGGAAAAAAGAGGAGGGGGGAAATAGGAAAAGGTACAAAAGTGAAAAAATAGAAAATACAAGCAAGCCAATTAAAAGAGTGTTTAAAGTAAAGAAATTAAAACACTGGTGGAGTCAAAAAAGTAGCCAAAGTTACGGGTGGACAGCGAGCGGAGTGGTGGGGAGGAGGAGGAGGAGGAGGAGGAGGAGGGAGGCAGTGAAGGGAGGAGGGAGCGTGGGCTGCACAGGGATAGAAAGGGCTGGCAGTGATAGCAATGAAGAGGGAAGGAATAATGAATGAAGGGGACAAAAAAAGAGAATAAAAGGGGGCAAAAAATAAAAAATCCCCCTCCTCTTTCTCTTTTTCTCTGTCTCTCTGCCTCTCTCTCGCCCTCCTTGTCTGGCTCATAAATAGAAGAAATTGTTGACCAGGTAAATGGCGAAATAGATGAGGAGACAGAGGACCGAGAGAGCAAGCAAATGAAAAGGCAAAGCACCTCCCAGCAGCGCGATGAGGAAAAAAAAAGAACAAAAAACGAAAGATAAAAGCAAATACTCCAGTGGCCTCCGTTGTCTCCAGTCTATATGTGGAAGGGGGGATTGGCTGTTGCCAGTTGTTCCCCTTCCCCGGCTGCCTTCTGCTTTCTTCTGTCTCTCCTCCCAAAAAAGACTTCCCATCCAGATGACAAAAAAAAAGCAGGCACAGATGTCCTTTTCCTCTCTCTTTCTCAACTCTGGTCTGATATCACGTGCCACTCACACAGGTTAGACATTGTTGCAGCGGCAACGCACAGTATCACCAATATTGCTCAGTGGTAGGAAGAAAAAAAAAAGGCATTGGGGCTGCTGCTAGTCAAGAGCCGCCTGCCTCATGAGGAAGGATACTGAGCTGGAATTGCTCTGTCTCCCCTCTCCCGCCCATCCCTGCGAAAAAGATGGGAGGAAGGGAGGTGGGCCCACTCGCTGCATTAGTATTCATTGAAAGAGTGTGAGAGAGAGAGAGAGAGAGAGAGAGAGAGAGAGAGAGAGAGAGGAGGAGGGGGAGAGGGGTGCCTCTCTTCCAACAAATGTCGAGGAACCAAACCGGTGTGTGAAACTGATAAGAGACTGGCTCCCCCTAGAGTCAATCATCAATACACAAGTTCAAATAACTGGAAACACTGGGAATATAGTGTTAGACCAACCAGTCTGATGACCTCTGACCTGCATTCACCTCACATTTTATCCTCTGAAGACAAATTTAATTCTGCAGTGTCACTCCAACTGCATGATATCATTGAAATCCACTTATATAATACTTCAATGTTCAATTTTAATAAATAAATTTAATAACACCTGAGCTTTGTTTCTCTCCGACAGCAGTGTTTATCATCTCTGTTATCTTTTATATTACCCTATAGACGCTCTCCTTGCACAACAACCAGACAAAGCATTAAAGGGATTTTGGTTCGTGACATTTGTGGCGTTGTGAAAACAGACTGATCCTTTTTCCTCTGCATTTTGCCCTTGGCTAAACTCAGTGTTGCTATGGTGACAGATGACCGTCCTCAAGTGTCCGAATCAAAGCTAGAAGCGCACAAAGACAGGCGGTCAAAGGCACCCTTCAAAAGGTAAAGACGGCAGCTGTGTATCTCCGCACTAGTTATGTCTCTGTCTAAATATTTTCCTGCAATCAGGAATGCCAAATGACCATATTTATTGAAATATAAAATGAATTTCACTTTGCAATGCCCACAAAGACAAGACACTACTCCGCCTAACAGAGGCTTATACCTCAAGAGAGTGAGGTAAACTGCACTCTTTTGTTTAATTCTCTTCAAGGACTAAGTTCAATTTATTCCCACAGCCAAGCCCACGGTGCATGTATAGTTTGGTTCTATCTTTGTTAAAGTTGTTATTTATAGTAAACGGAGGAAAGAAACAGAGAGGTGCTGACAGAACCTGAAAGAAAATGTGATTACAAATCCCCACAGTCCCCTCCGTCTCCTCTGCTGACCCGTTTATCAGACGGTAATTACTTAACTCACAATCAAACTGAAGCCCAATTGTATTCCCAATGACAGGTGGCGTGTGTTTGCATCGCGCTGAGTGAAGAGCGCAACATTTCAGGCAAGTTCTTCTGTTCAGTTTTTGAATCGTGCATCAGCACACAAAGAAATTACCTTACAATGAAGCTGAAGGTGGAATGCATGTGAGCGAGGCTCCGAATGTGACCGAGGACGAACGGTGAAGCTTGCAGCTTTCCTCCCTCTTGGCCAATTTTGGATGGACCCGCCAAAACAGGCAGCGCTGTGGTTCCTTGACCCATTCAACAGCCTCTGCTTCATCTTTTCACAAGTTTCAGACATCATCTGTGAACCTGAATTTGAAACGGTCAATGGGTTATGAACAATTACTATTAATAATCTGATCATGTAGCATCAACACAATTAGGAAAAAGTTACTTGCTAGATCTGAAGAAAAATGGTTGAAAGAGAAAAAAAACAAATTACGAACATAAACTGGGGGAAAAAAAGTTCGGAAACTTGTGTTTGGTGGATTATTTCTCTGTTGTATCAATGCTAATTGGCATTGTATTTGAAATCATTGGAAAACCTGTTTATTTACCTTCACAATGATGTCCAACTTGTAAGGATCATGCATTTGTGGGATGAGCAGCACAGCTGATTATGTGGGTAGCGCCCAAGAAAAATTTGCCAAAATGCTCTGCCAATGGTAAACAGTGTATTCTATAATATGTATGTGTATTGTATAATCAGCTGTGCTGCTCATCCCACAAATGCATGACCCTTACAAGTTGGACATCATTGTGAAGGTAAATAAACAGGCTTTCCAACGATGTAAAATACAATGCCAATTAGCATTGTAACAACAGAGAAATAATCGACCAAACACAAGTTTACGAACTTTCTTTCCCCCAGTTTATATTTAAATCAAGCACAATTTTTGCACTGAATCTTATGTTCTTGTAAACTTATCAAGGAATCCTGTGAGCGCTCAGTACAGCCACTGTCATCTGCTACAGCACTTTAAACACTTTTACAGTAGTTGGAGAGAAGGAAAATGTCAGTAGTTTCCTTCTTAAAGTGTTTTCATCAGATGTGAGCCAGTGACTGTGACCCTGGGCTCCTACAGCAGCACTACAACCAGGGACCGCTGAACACAGAGCTCTCTCTGGTGAAGGAGTTGATAAAGGTGAAATCAGCAGAGGTGGGGGACTCGAGTCACATGACTTGACTCGAGTCAGACTCGAGTCGCAAATTTGAGGACTTGAGACTTGCTTGACCAACATTGATAAAAGACTCGACTTGACTTTGACTTGGTATTAATGACTTGAGACTTGACTTAAACTTAAGACGGATGACTCGAAAGAACTTGCCTTTTTTTTTATTAAATATTTAAATTTTTCTAGATATTGAGAAGTTACGTTTTGTTTTTGAAACATTGGGTGATTTCTAGTGCAATGCGCGCAAACCTGGCAACCTACTAGAGAAGGAATGAAGAATACAGATCTTGTTAACAATATTTATTTATCATTAACTTTTTTTTTATTTGCCATGGTGAGCATTTTAATTTGACTCATCATGAGCCCTGTGAAGTATCCCTATAATCATCTTTTAACTGATAATCTGTCTTTTAACTGATTTTAAATGTGGAAACTGGGGTTGATCATCAGAATTTCGTTATGACTTGACTTGTGACTTGCTTGACTTACAGCAGGGACTCGACTTGACTTGCTTGATTCTCACCACAGTGACTTGGGACTTGCTTGAGAATTGAAGGTTAAGACTTGAGACTTGCTCATGACTTACTCCCACCTCTGACGTTACCTTAAAATTGTTGGAATGACTCGAACCATTCACCTCATGAAAAGTAAACTGCAAAGGGATACATGTTTGACTGGAGATTGTGCCATCATGGACAGACTTATTCCTGTTGTGTTGTTATACCAATGTTCAATATGAGGATAATCTGACCTTTGAGAATATTTGAAGCAACTGTGAAAATATATGCTATGATGAAAACTCTGTTGTTTAGCTGTAAATATACCGTACTCTACAGCTTGTCCACACATGATGTTTTTGTGTTTTGGCAATTTTCCTAACTGTAAAAAGGCAAAAGCAACCAGTCAAATGGACTGTAAGTACATTTTGATTAATTTGTCCAATTAAAATATTAGTCACTGTTTCACTTTGTTTTTTTCTTTAAAAACTCAATTGCACATTATAAGTTAACACATTAATAAACCATCTGCACGCATATCAATTAAACTAGTAGTTAAATCCAAATGTACTGCTGCATTTACATGCACTTAAGGAGACAGGTAAAAGTGAATATGCATCAGACTTACTAAGACTTGGTATTCAGGACTTAGACTTGACTTAGACTTGAGACAGATGACTCGAAAGTTCTTGCCTTTTTTTAATTAAATATTTTCATTTCATATTTTAATCTTAAAATTGTTGAAAGAAGAGGAGAAGTTAGTTGGAAGAACTTAGTGTGTCGTGAACTTACCCAGACCCATGTCGCCGCCACGTGGTCGACGATACGCAGTAGTGTGATCGACTGTGCGGTGTGTGATTGAGCGTGCCTCGGCGTCACTATCACAACAACCCGGTTCAGACATGGCAGCGCTGTCTTCATCACCTCTACGAGTCTGCAGAGGAATACTCAAAGAGCTCCGAGCCATCCAAGGACCCACATATAAACGGTCCCTGGCCTACAACTATGTCATGGAGCAGTTTCGTAAGAATAAGGCGAGTTTACGAGTAGTGTTTAGGAGCAACAGTTCAGCACAAGGTGACTGTGAAGCAGAAGGGCATGCTAACATTAGCAGCTAGCAGCTAATAGCATTAGCATAGCTCAGTGTTGAGGAGATCTACTTTCTGTCTGGTGATGATTTAAGATACAATAAGATATTCCTTTAGTAGTCCTGAAGTGGGGTTCATTTGCAGTGTACAGCAGCAAAGGGGATGCAAAAAACAAGATGCATCAGCTAACACAGTAAAAAAAAGAAGTAAACAAAGTGTAATAAATAGAATAGAAAGGTTTATTGTCTTTATATTAAATACATAGAGATTCACAGTTTACCACTTCTGGTCAGTGCTTTAAAACAATACTTGACAAGATTAAACGAGGCAGATAAAACATATAACAGGTAAAACACACACAGTTATATAAAGTAAATAAAACAGGTAAAGTAGATGTAATAAATAAACACATATAAACAGAAGTGTTACACTAGAAGTATATAATATAAAAAACAGATGTAATGTAAACAGAGGTGATTACACTTGTAAAATAGGTAGGGTAGATGTAATAAATAAATAAATGTAAATGAAGGTAGTTGCACTTGAGGTGTATATTGCATCAACGATATTGCACAGACTGATGTATTTTACATTCAGTGTATTGCTAAATACTTACTTACTTAATACTTACTTAAATATGAACCATTTAAATAGAAGGAAGTATAAAAATAGGAGCAGTATATGCAGTATTGACAATAAACAGACTATTAACAAAATTGCACAAGTGGAAAATGATATTGCACAGTGAGAATGAATGAATGAATGAATGAATGAATGAATGAAATTCCACCTGCAAATATCAGGTTATTATCAGTTTGTTGGTGTGTAAGTGGTCTACTGGGAGCAGTGCTGGTTGTGGTCTACTGGGAGCAGTGCTGGTTGTGGTCTACTGGGAGCAGTGCTGGTTGTGGTCTACTGGGAGCAGTGCTGGTTGTGGTCTACTGGTAGCAGTGCTGGTTGTGGTCTACTGGGAGCAGTGCTGGTTGTGGTCTACTGGGAGCAGTGCTGGTTGTGGTCTACTGGTAGCAGTGCTGGTTGTGGTCTACTGGGAGCAGTGCTGGTTGTGGTCTACTGGTAGCAGTGCTGGTTGTGGTCTACTGGGAGCAGTGCTGGTTGTGGTCTACTGGGAGCAGTGCTGGTTGTGGTCTACTGGGAGCAGTGCTGGTTGTGGTCTACTGGGAGCAGTGCTGGTTGTGGTCTACTGGGAGCAGTGCTGGTTGTGGTCTACTGGGAGCAGTGCTGGTTGTGGAGTCTAACAGCTGCAGGAAGGAAGGACCTTAATTCACTAACTATATAAATTCCTACGCGGACCAGAGTGCAGCCTGCTACAAAAGGATGATTGAGTCATTAATTATGTTTAAATCACCGTTGTTGTGTTGGCCTCTGCATTATTGTGAACCCTAATTTAAAAATTAACAGCACCGTGCACTTAAATGTTATGTGATATGAGTCATTAAGCAATATTTTAGATCATCAAGTAAATTGTACTCATCCGCAATCATAAATAGATACTTGCACAGAAGATATAGCTTATGGTTGTATGCAAAAAAAATCTACAGTTAAGGTAGATAAATGGTGGGCTATCATTAACTGTGTAAAAGAAAGTCTATGGAAAGCAAGAAATGTATGGGTTATGAGAAAGTATTGTGTCCCACATGAAATTGTTGTGAGATCCATGTTGAACATCTTCAATGACTATATGTTAAAAGATAAGTCAACAACAGAAAAGAGAAGAAAACTGTCATTGTGGAAAGTTCCTAAAACTCCATTGTTCTTGACTTTTTTTGATAATGTATAGTCTGTATAACCTGTTTGGTGGGAAATATTAATTATGAAAAGATTGCTATGGAATTTTAATGGGAACCTGAAACCTTATATGTAATCATGTGTTAAGTAAGTGTATGTGTTTTTGATGTTAACCCTGCACTGTACTTAATAAACGTCTAAAAATTGAAAAAATTGAAATTGAGATACTTGCACAATGTTTAAAATGCCTTTACCTGTAGCCTAATAGTGTTTGTATATTTGTTTATAAGTCATTTTGCATTACTACATTCATCTTAACATTTTGAGTCAAGGGAAGCCCTAAATTTAACTATATGTTTATTTTAATTAAAATGTATAATTACTCATTCTAAACACAGTAGAGCTGCTTGATCAAATGAAGGGGTAGTGGTGTTAAGCATAGCTTAAGCTTGTATTATTTATGCTTGGGAGGACATGGCTCACCGGGCTGGTCAAATGCATGTGCAGTCATTGAAGCAAAATAGCTGGGAGCAACTCTTGCCTGTCAGTGTGTATCTGTCCAGCTAAGAAAAGACCCCCAGGCATTGTAATGTATATATGAATCTCTATAGGGACTGTGCCAAATGCTTACTGTCCATGTAGCTGTTACGATTGATGAAGGAAAAAAAACATGTCAGAAAAGCCTGCGATATAGGCATATTTGTTTATGTTATTTCTTATGTTACTGGCTCAGTGTTGTCCACCAGCTAGACCTTAAGGCTTTTATTCATAAATGTTTATTCATTTTTGTCTACGGTGACTGATTTAGTGGCCAAAGCAAAAATGTGCATGTTATCTAATTATGTTACGATCTGGTTCATCATATGACCTTCTCTAATATTTCCTCTCTTTTCCCCCCCACTCACAGGTAACAGGAGAAAGGTACTGCCGTGCCCAGCAGGAGGCACATCACGACTCACACACATATCTGTGTTTGCTGGCGTCCACCCGGACCCACATGGCCCTGCACAACCTTTACCATGGCAAAGGAGAGCGCAGCGCAGAAGAAGCGGCTGGCCTGGTGGGGCTCAGGTTGCCCACTCAGCCGGGAGGTAAAGGCTGGGAGAAGTGAAGGACACGAGAGGGTGCGACGCAGTCTCGACACTCGTCGGAAATGACTTTTCTGTGGCTGTTTCATCCGGTCTCGAACAATTCACCTCATGAAAAGTAAACTGCAAAGGGATACATGTTTGACTGGAGATTGTGCCATCATGGACAGACTTATTCCTGTTGTGTTGTTCTACCAATGTTCAATATGAGGATAATCTGACCTGAGAGTATTTTAAGCAACTGTGAAAATATATGCTATGATGAAAACTCTGTTGTTTAGCTGTAAATATACTGTACCCTACAGCTTGTCCACACATGATTTCTTTGTGTTTTGGCATTTTTCCTAACTGTAAAAAGGCAAAAGCAACCATTCAAATGGACTGTAAGTACATTTTGATTAATTTGTCCAATTAAAATATTACTCACTGTTTCACTTTCTGTTTTTTTTCTTTAAGAACTCAATTACACATAAGTTAACACATTAACAAACAATCTGCACACATATCAATTAAACTAGTAGTTAAATCCAAATGTACTGCTGCATTTACATGCACTTAAGGAGACAGGTAAAAGTGAATATGCATCAGACTTACTCATCAGATCTTGATCAGCAAGAATAATTGAGAACATTTAGCATGCGATGTTTGTTGAATGGGAAATTATGAAGTCACACGGGCTTGGTGAATTAATGTCTTTACCGTCACAGCAATTTGCACAGTTGTTTGTGGGATTATTTACAGTTTGTCCCATTAGTTTAGTTTGTCCCCCTCTCATTTAATTCACACAGCAAATCCGTCACTAAATCTGCCTTCTACCACCTCAAAAACATTTCCCGACTCCGGCCATCACTCTCCGACTCCGATGCAGAGACCCTCATTCACGCCTTCTTCAGCCTCCCGTCTGGACTACTGTAATGGAGTCCTGTCCTGGGTACCCAGCAAAGCCCTGGACAGGCTCCAGTATGTCCAGAACTCAGCTGCCTGGGTTCTCACCCGCACTAGGCCCTGGCAGCACATCACCCCAACACTCATCCACCTTCACTGGCTTCCAATCAAGTCCCGCATCACCTATAAACTCCTCCTTCTCACATACAAATCCCTCCATGCCCCTCAGTACCTAACCGACCTTCTCCACCCTCTACACTCCATCCCGGAAGCTACGATCTTCTGACACTAGTCTGCTCTCCACCCCCTCTGACACCCGGCTGAGAACATTCGGCGGCAGAGCCTTCAGCGTCGCGGCCCACGCCCTCTGGAACTCTCTCCCTCCTGAAATAAGAAATGCTTCATCCCTGGACACTTTCAAAAAACACCTCAAGCACCACCTGTTCATCAAGGCCTATGATCTCAGCTGACTCCTCCTACACATCACTCTTTTAATTCCTTAGCTATAGTTTCTCCTCTGTTTTGTTTATTAGTATGATTTTGTGCACTCCCTTTGTAAAGCGACCTTGGGTTTCTGAATGGCGCTATATAAGTCAAATTTATTATTATTAGACTTACCCACAGAGGCATACAGTCTGCATTACAGACTAATGCAAAAGTTTAATGCTGCAATGCCAGCTTGGATGGAATCCCGTCTCTTCTCTCTCTTGCTACCTTTTCCCCTCCGTCCACAGCTCCCTCATACAGCACCTCAGCTTTCCTGACCCAACATAACCCATCCCACTTTCTTTTTTTTCATTAAATCTGCCCTTCCTGTTTCCTCTTACTCTCCAGCGGTGACTAACATTGCCTTCAGTGTGAATTTAAATAGACTAACCCTAAAGCAAAGCAACGCACGGTGACACAGGGAGTAAAGACCCGTGCGCTGCCTTAAACTAAACTAACACACACTCAGCCCTGGAAAAGAAAGTCCAATGCATACTGACAAAACCAACAGCTTGTGTCCAAATTTATATTGCACAAAAAAAAAGCGAGGATGTAAATGTGCTTCTCCCACTCCCTGCTGTTTTATGCAACCTGGAACAGACAGGCACGACAAACAGAACAGAATTAGAGAGAAACCCTAACAAAAGCTGAGTGGCACTGGAGGTTTTTGGGGATGGGTGGGGGGGGGGGTGGATTTGAAAGGATACCTAGATGCAGCATCTCATACCAGAAATTTAGTTATGCAAGGCAATGCATTTTTTAATATCAGCAAACCTGAACTCATCTGGGGGGGGGGGGGGGGTTATAAGCCATGCATGGGAAATTAGCCCCATTCTGCCAGCTTTTAAGTGAATTTAAACGTGTATGAGTAAAAAGGAGGTGATATAAGTGAGCGTCAAGCTGGTAATAGGAAAAAACTGGGAGCGGAGGAGGGCGGAGACAGTCCACCCGTCACAGTGGAGGCTGATTTGTTCATTCCTAGGCGAGGAGTCAGCATCGCCAACTTCTGTCTCCGAAAAAAGCATCTGTTGAGAGCTCTGTTGCTGCACTGGAACCAGGCGCGCTTCTGCTCTGGAGGAGACATTTATTTGCGTTTTGGAGCATCTGGATACATCTAGTTTTGTTTTTCTTTTAAAGGAATTGGACGACCAAATATAGAGGGAGCTGTCAGGGAGAAAGTTGTCTGCAGAAAAGCACAAGGACGACAAAAGGGAGGACGCACAACAAACCAAAAAGGAGCGGAGAGAGGAAGAGAGGTGATCCGGCCGAAGCGACATGTTTGGCATGATCAAGAATTCGCTCTTCGGAAACACCGAGGAGACGGAATATAAACTGCTCAGCAGCGAGACCAAGGTAAGAAAAGCAGCGCCTGCCTGTGCGGACACCTGTCTGTCAGACAACAACGTCATCATCATCACTGTGATATCTTTAGAAAATCTTCTGCAAATTCGCTCCTCTTCTCTCCATTACGCACAGACTGTAATCCTGCAAAAGGTGCAAGGTTTCTCCTCCTTGTTTACATCAATATTTCATCCTGCACTTAGTGCTATAACTAGGCTATGTTGTGGCATATGTGTTTTTAAAACGGTCATGGACTTTGCTGTATTTTCCCTGCTGTTGTCACAACCTCTGTAACCTTGACTGACAGCCTGCCACTTAATTGCTTGTGACCTATAAAGATGCCTGCTGAGCCGCAGTGTGGGGCAAAGCAGCCAGAGGTCCTCTGCCAATCAGCAAGAGGCAGGAAGGAAGGAAGGAATAAAGATGGTGATGCTGACTTTAGTGTATAACCTTAAAACAATAACACAGGAAGGAATAAAGATGGTGATGCTGACTTTAGTGTGTAACCTTAAAACAATAACACAGGAAGGAATAAAGATGGTGATGCTGACTTTAGTGTATAACCTTAAAACAATAACACAGGAAGGAATAAAGATGGTGATGCTGACTTTAGTGTATAACCTTAAAACAATAACACAGGAAGGAATAAAGATGGTGATGCTGACTTTAGTGTGTAACCTTAAAACAATAACACAGGAAGGAATAAAGATGGTGATGCTGACTTTAGTGTATAACCTTAAAACAATAACACAGGAAGGAATAAAGATGGTGATGCTGACTTTTAGTGTGTAACCTTAAAACAATAACACAGGAAGGAATAAAGATGGTGATGCTGACTTTTAGTGTGTAACCTTAAAACAATAACACAGGAAGGAATAAAGATGGTGATGCTGACTTTAGTGTATAACCTTAAAACAATAACACAGGAAGGAATAAAGATGGTGATGACGACTTTTAGTGTTTAACCTTAAAACAATAACACAGGAAGGAATAAAGATGGTGATGCTGACTTTAGTGTATAACCTTAAAACAATAACACAGGAAGGAATAAAGATAGTGATGACGACTTTTAGTGTTTAACCTTAAAACAATAACACAGGAAGGAATAAAGATGGTGATGCTGACTTTCAGTGTATAACCTTAAAACAATAACACAGGAAGGAATAAAGATGGTGATGCTGACTTTTAGTGTATAACCTTAGAACAATAACACAGGAAGGAATAAAGATGGTGATGCTGACTTTCAGTGTATAACCTTAGAACAATAACACAGGAAGGAATAAAGATGGTGATGCTGACTTTAGTGTATAACCTTAAAACAACAACACACACAGACTACAGTAAGAAAGGTTTTAACGTGCTACTGGTCACTTTTTTTTCCATCATGACATTATAGATGTGTGTGTGACAATGAGATGTATACTGCTCGCTTGCGTGTGTTGGTGAAACCACAGAGACCAAGCTAACTGACCCTGCCCTGGAAGAGGATGCAGATCAGACGCTCAGATAGGTGTGTGTACACTGATACACTGGCCATCTAAAACTGACGTCATAGAGGAGGAAAAGGGCATGCCCTTGCATGTCAGCAACACCCCCACCCTCACCCCACCCTGAGCCTTGTTATGTTTATGTATACATTTTTGTGTTCAGCTATATTTAAAGGGGACCTATTATGCTTATTTTCAGGTGCATACTTATATTTTGGGTTTCTGCTAGAACATGTTTACATGCTTTAATGTTCAAAAATCTCTTTACCGGCTGTGCACCTCTGGTCGTGTCTGCGTAGGAGGGAACCCGCGAGTTGGGGAAACTCGTGTGATGGTTGAGGTTAGGCATTGATCTCGAATAGTTATGGTTAGGCATTGACCTCGAATAGTTATGGTTAGGCATTGATCTCGAATAGTTATGGTTAGGCATTGATCTCGAATAGTTATGGTTATCTCGAATATTTAAGGTTAGGATCAAGTCCCCAGGAAGAGCGCCGGGCTGTGAAGCAGATTTTTGTAGTGGTCAAACGGTGGTACCACAACTTCTGTGTCGGTCATGTGATGCCATTGGGCCCAAAAAGACTTTTCCCATAGACTTACATTGGAAAGAGGTAAATCAACTTCCGTTATGAACACTTAAATAGCCCTTATTTAAACCATTAGGTCCTAAAAATTGTAAAATGCACTAATAGCCGAATCCAGAGTAATTTCCCTTCCTCCGTTCATGTGAATGAGCCCCAGACCGCGGCTGGACCAAGGGCTGGGAGGCGGAGTTAAAGAATCTATGGTCCCAATGGATGCGGATGATCGCTGGAAGTTCCGAGTACTTTATCACTTGTTAGATGAGCCATTTTGGCTTCACGCGCCACATAGCAACTCTCATAGAAATGAACGGGAGCCCGCCTCCACCGCTGTATCCAGTTCTCTTTATACATCCATGGTTAGGATAGGTCGTCGGGCAGCGAGTCTCGCAAGAGTTTTTGCAGATTTCAGATCAGATTTCCAATTCGTGGGTTACCTTCTAGACACGACCAACACCTTTTTTCGCCCACTCTGTTGTGATTGGTCAAGTGAACCGAACTCTTCGGACTCCACCCCAGCTCCGCTCTAACTAGGCAGGTATTATGCAAATGAGCAGTGTTTCTGTGGGGGAGAGTAACTCCCTTTGGCGTGGACTTTGGGCTTTGTAACTTTGCAGACCTTTTACATGCACAAAAAACTATATAACACACTAAAGGAAAGGGAAAAAACGTAATAGGTCCTCTTTAATGTATGCACACTTTGGATAGATTCTAGTAAACTCAGTGATGTGAGTCACTAACCGAGGCGATGCTTAACAGTCATTTCGAGGATCTTCTCTCGTGCCCTGTTGACCCACAGCGCACTACTGTAAATGTGCATGTAGCCATGTAATGTCACGGTTGGTTGGCATGGGTTTTGAAATCGGCTTTGTGTGCTTATCTCTGAATGAATAGCAGCTATCCTTTGACAGAGTCACACAGGCACACAGACTGAGACAAAGAGGACTCCCAGACAGGCAGGCAGGGAATCAAATGACCTAAACTGACACATTTAGCCAGCACAGACACTGGAAGGCTGATCTTGCCTGACACTGCATACTATCAGCTATTGCCTGAAGCTGAAATTCCCCAAAAGACAGTTTAAGCCAACAGTATGTGTACAAATAACTGCATTTTAATTATTTAAAGTATAAATACTCACATTTGAAAAGTGGACAAAAAGGATTATAACTCATTATTACTGATCAAAATGCATGATGATGTCAAAGTCACTCTAGTGCCATTCAGATTTGGCTCCCCTTCCTATGTCACAGGCTCATTATTGTCCACAGCTTTCGGACTATCTTTGCAAAGGTGAGCCATGTTTTTCTCACAAGCCAATCAGAGCAGACTAGGCTTTTTATGGGAGGGGGGTCTTAAAGGAACTGGCGTTAAAACGGAGCGTTTCAGACAGAGGGTGAATACAGGTATATTCAGACAGACACAATGAGAAAAATAGTGCGCTTTTTGAACATTAAAGCATGTAAACATGTTCTAGTAGAAACCCAAAATACGAGTATGAACCTTAAAGTGAGCATGATACGTCCCCTTTAAACAGCTTTGAAAAGGCCAAGCTCAGGGCTCATCAAATCTCTGGACCTGACTGACTCGTTTAAACAGTGGGTATTGAAATCAGAGCTCGCCACCTGATCTGTGCAAAGCCCGCCTGACTCTGACACCCTACACTCTTAATTAAAACTGACACAGAATACAGAGGAGTTGGCACGGCATGCACACGTACCTGCACACATTCACACTAGAATAGCAGCAACATATAGGCACCTAGAAGTTTGCTAATGAACGCAGAAGATTATTTTAACAGAACATGAAATGGCAATTTAACACTCACGGTGTTGATAATGCCTTTTGTGTGCTCTCCTCGGGAACAGAGTAATTATCACTGTATAAGATGGCAGAAGACAGCAGCTAAACACACACAACCACACATACACATAGCAGACAAATTAATTGCACTGCTTAACTGAAGTTGTCGGTACGTCACCCGTACACAGTGTTAATGGTGGTCCCGCTGACAAGCCATACAGAGCAGAACCCTTGTAATTACCACGCAGGAGCCTGGGTACCTGTCACAAGTTAGAGCGCCATGATAACATGGTGTTATCTTGTATGTGTTGAGGAATGAGTACGGCCGCATCGTCTGATTACAGGACCTCTGTAGGGAGTTACCACTCGGGTGGGTTTTGAAGTTAGATTTGTCAAAATAACATAAATATAGAAATTTGAAAACATTTAAATACCCTGTGATTATAAAATGACATTTTGAGATTTCCCTCAGGGGAAGAGAAGCCCACGTAGGAATGAGCATCTGCACTGGAAATGATGCCTGGAGTGCATTTCCATTTGTTTGTTTTGCTGCCGGTTTCATTTAAAAAGAAACGCATCATCTGCAAAATAATGAACTGTATATTTTACAGCAGCTTCTTATAGACAGACGGTAAACACTGGAGGAGAACGAATCGCAATGACATTAAATTCCAGTGCTCAGAAACAGCATACAAATAAACACGGAGCTATACACACAGTGTAATCACATTAGTGGAACGAGGAGCTGTATTTGAAACCTGCATCTCGGTCTCTACAGTGGCCAGATTCGTTCAAAACCTATTAAAGTTATTGCTCAGCTGAGCAGCATAGTTTGAGTGACCGTGCTCCACATTTGCCCCACTTAATCATATTTAATGCAAAAACTGTTGCATCTGTTGACGCTGTGTGTCTGGGGGTGGGGGAGAGTTGTGTGTTATGTAAGACATCTCTTGCCCATTATTCTCTGCAGGCTGACTGAACCCTGCAGAGCAGAAGAAGAAACTAAATCAAATCAGTGTAAATTCCATTTCATCTGCATCTCATTATTTGGCTGCCCACGTTGGGTTTCACACACCCACGTGTGTGCAGTCACGCACACAAACACACACACTGAATCCTTCAAGTGTTAAACCCCCCCACGCCGGTTCGATACAAGGCTTTCGTCCTCAGGAGCAGATTGTCAACATCGGTGTGTCAGAGGTGAATCATATTTCAGCTTCTCCCATACACCCATCCCCAGGAAGGGAACAACTGTGTTTGTCTGTGGGGGTGTATGTGCATAAAAGTAATTTCTGCATTTGTGCATGCCACAATGTGTAGCTGGCCTGAAACCACCCACTGATTTTCTTCCCCAGGATGGAGTTAGCTTTGAGGTGCGGCGGTACGATGGTTCCAAATACGCTGTTGTCTCGTCTGAGGGACGATCCTTTGACCAAGTGACAGGGGAGCTGGTGAGGAAGCTGCTCATGTACATCGGAGGGAGCAATGAACAAGGTAAGCCAATCAGAGAATAAAACTGTGCTAAGATACGTTCACTAACAGTATAGGACCTCATGAACAGCTTCTGTTATCTTTCCTGTTCCTCTTTTAAGCTAATAAGACACATACATAAGACAGATACGAAGCAAGAGTGCTGATTTAAGTATTGCATTAGAAAGATTTTCATAATCTGATGAAGGCCACAAAGAAGAAACACACTGGACTAATAATTTAAGATACGTCATTAAAACACAAAGTTTTTCATTAATCTTGGGATCATTTTTTTTTAGATGATTACTAGGGCTGTCAATCATTTAAAATATTTAAATGTGATTAATCGCATGATTGTCCATAGTTCACGATTAATCACAAATTAATCTCAAATTTTGTATCGTTCCAATGTACCTTAAAGGGAGATTTGTCAAGTATTTAATAGTCTCATCAACATGGGAGTGGACCAATATGCTTGCTTTATGCAAATGTATGTATATATTCATTATTGGAAATCAATTAACAGCACAAAACAATGACAAATATTGTCCAGAAACCCTCACAGGTACTGCATTTAGCATAAAAAATATGCTCAAATCATAACATGGCAAACTGCAGCCCAACAGGCAACAACAGCTGTCAGTGTGTCAGTGTGCTGACTTGACTATGACTTGCACCAAACTGTATTTGATTATCATAAAGTGGGCATGTCTGTAAAGGGGAGACTCGTGGGTACCCATAGAACCCATTTTCATTCACATATCTTGAGGTCAGAGGTCAAGGGACCCCTCTGAAAATGGCCATGCTAGTTTTTCCTCGCCAAAATTTAGAATAAGTTTGGAGCGTTATTTACCCTCCTTCCCGACAAGCTAGTATGACATTGTTGGTGCCAATGGATTCCTTGGGTTAGTTTCATATGATACCAGTATCTTCACTCTAGCTTGAGCCCGCTATAACCTAGAAATTGTGTTAATGCGTTAAAGAAATTAGTGGCGTTAAAACGAATTTGCGTTAACACGTTATTATCGTTAACTTTGACAGCCCTAATGATTAATCATGACTCTTTATTGAGCGAGTGGTCAACCCTGCAGTTTATAAAAGGATAAAAAATATTCCAATCTCCAGCTTTCTAATTTTGTTCATGGAGTTATGGAGAGCCACTCTAAGGATGGCCTGAAGCATCAAAGATGGGACCAACATATGTCTCCATCCTCATTTTGAATAAACAAACTATAGCTACAGTATAAACTGGCTCACTTGAAATGGCTTTGCTTTACTCGAGTATAAATTTGAATAATACTCAGACACAAATATCTTTTGAGGTCATGTTTTCACGCTTTAGGTCAACAGACAAATATAACCTCAGCCAACTAATAGTGCAGTCTGAAAACTAGGCCCCAGTGCAGAATCATCATTTGTTTGCTATTCATAGAGGTGCAAATTCCTGACCTTTAGGTTTGGGTAGTTTGCTTTAGGGAGGATAGTGCCTCCCTTTTTTAAACTCACTCTCTGTCTCACACTTCATCCTCTAAGAGGAGGCCATGGGTACAGCAGCTCCCATCATCGTCACAGTGTACCCGCGGAATGACGGCGTTCTGTCTCGCCGTTTGGTGGTCGCCATCCGCGTACCCACCAGCTACCAGCAAGAACCCCCAACTCCCACCGACAGTGCCATCAAGATTGAGGAGCGGCCCGGCATGACTGTCTACGCTCTGTAGGTGTCATTTAAAGTGTTGCATTTAAAGAATTCGATGTGTCTACACAAGGAAAAAGATATCTCCCTTATCTTATTACACGGCTTTGTTGAATACTCGATTCTGATTGGCCAATCACGGCCTTCTATAGTCTGTTATTTCTTTATAGCAGACCGTTGCTATGTATAACAGACCATTGCTATGGGCGCAGTTCTGATGTTGGACTGTGGCAGACCGTTTTTGTATAAAATTATTGATTTTTTAAGTAAGTAGCCGTGTAATAAGCGGGATAATGTACAGCTAGAGGGTCATTGTTGTGAAATAACCCCCAACAGGTTGATGCAAGCCCCTCCGCTTTGTCCTGTCGGGGTTTATTTCACAGCAAACACCGGCTCGCTGTACATTATCCCTTACGTGTCAAGTCTTTCCATGAGTTTCCAACTGTCATTATTTTGTCCAAATTTTGGACCCAAATGCACTAGTAGCTATTTCATTTTTGGAGGCCTTAGTTAATACATTCATTCACCTCAGTGTGAATGTGTACGGAAGCCCTAAACAGACATGATTTAAACATTTTCTTTAATGCAGTTATCACAGGAAAACAAAAGGTGTTTTCTTTTATTACTTATAATTAGGGCTATCAATCGAATAAAACATTTAATCGCAATTAATCGCATGATTATCCAAAGTTAATCACGATGAATGACAAATTAATCGCACATTCTTTGTCTGTTCAAAATGTACCTTAAAGGGAGATTTGTCAAGTATTTAATACTCTTCTCACCATGGGGTGGGCAAATATGCTTGCTTTATGCAAATGTTTGTATATTGTCCAGAAACCCTAACAAGTACTGCATTTAGCTTAAAAAATATGCTGAAATCATAACATGGCAAACTGCAGCCCAACAGGCAACAACAGCTGTCAGTGTGTCAGTGTGCTGACTTGACTATGACTTGCCCCAAACTGCATGTGATTATCATAAAGTGGGCATGTCTGTAAAGGGGAGACTCGTGGGTACCCGTAGAACCCATTTTCATTCACATATCTTGAGGTCCGAGGTCAAGGGACCCCTATGAAAATGGCTATGCCAGTTTTTCTTCGTCAAAATTTTGCGTACGTTTGGAGCATTATTTACCCTCCTTTGCGACAAGCTAGTATGACAATACTATTGGATAGGTTTTCTAGTTTCATGTGATACCAGTGTCTTCACTCTAGTTTTAAAACTGAGCCCGCTACAACCTCCGAAAGATTGATTGCGTTAATGCGCTAAAGAAATTAGTTCACGAGTTAATTATTATTATAAACAAATTTTGTTATCTCGAGATAACAAAGTTTGTTTTCTCAAGTTAAAACATAATAACTCGTGATCTTGAGATAACGCTATTAAATATTTTTTTTTGAATCATGTCCATATAGGACTTCCGTACATGTGTGCCTTTTGGGTCCCTGTTCCACCCCAATGAGACAGCACATCGAGTAAAAAGTCTGCATCTAACCCTCTAATTATCCACCTAATTATAAATTGTCTTTCTTTTTGTTCGCAGGCAGTTTGGAGGCTTCGCAGCTGAGACCGAGTACCGAGCAGAGGCCTTGCGTTTGACACGCACCCTGGGTGAGACGGCTCCCTTTCAGCGCAAGCAGTACTTCTGCTGTAGCTATGACCCGCCGCTCAAGCCTTACGGACGCCGCAACGAGGTGTGGTTTCTACAGGAAGAGCCGTAGGAGCCATCGGATCAGATCGGCGTCAAAACTCATGCTGAATCCTTTATTCAACCTTAATTACCCTTTCACTGCCGACAACCCCTGTAGCTCTAACAGTATTTGATTGGTACGAGCAACATGGTGACTTGATAGACCTTTCAGCCCAAATGGACAGATAGAGATTACCCATGTTGCCTTTACCCATCTGATCTTCTGCTTGTCACACGTACAGTAGCTACACTGAAGTTAGGTGTTCAAGCACTGGGACCATTTAGAATTTGACATCAGTGCACAAGCATTTTCTCACATCTTTCCCACAGTTTCTTGATTTTTGTTTCTAGTTTAAACTCACCCCTTGTTGCTCCGAAATAACGCGTAATCAGAGTGGTTAAAGGGACCGTGTGTAGGATTTGGCGGCATCTAGTGGTGTGGTTGCAGATTGCAACCAACTGAATACTCCTCCACTCACTCCTCCCTCTCCAAGACTGCAGCAACGTGAGCCACTGAGTGCAAAACAGTGGTAACGCCATTCGTTTTTTTTCGGTCAACCACGGTTTTGCACTCTGTGGTTCACGTTACCACAGATTCGTAAACGTGTCAGAGAACTACGGTAGCCTTCAGGTAACGTAAAATCGCGTCAGGAGTGCCAGTGTTCGGTTTGTCCGTTCTTGGCTATTGTAGAAACACGACGGACTCCATGAAGCTCCCTATGTAGATATGAAGGGCTCATTCTAAGCTAACGAATACACGATTCTTAGTTTCAGGTGATTATACACTAATGAAAACATAGTTATGAATATTATATTCCATTTCTGCTAATAGATCCCCTGAAATGTTACACACTGTTCCTTTAAAGACTTCTAGACAAATGTAGTGTTAAGGAGTCCCGCGTAATACGTCTCATACAGAATTTGAATCATAAATATTTACATCAGTTCTGTTCTCTACGCTGAGGGAAAACTACCTTTAGATAAACTGGGACTCTGGTTTACAGGTGAGAAACAGAAATGATCAAAGTAACTCAGTGAATAATCTAATATAATCTGTATTTAAATACAACTGAATTGATTTTGTTCATTCCTTTTAGAATTACATGGTTGTCCTAAAGGGTCGATAAAGTCCCTGTGGAGCTCTCATCTCCCTAAAGAATACACAGTAGGGCTTTGCACATCTTTTTAATCTAGTTTACAGTTTAGTGACGGCTACAGAGAAATGTATAGAATTAACATTAGATACATGGTAGTGAAAAGCACACTTCCTTTTCCTGAGTAAGGAACTGGACAGAAACAGGAGTTGAGCCATAAAGTAGAACTAGTCTTTATGAATTAATGGGTGGACAGCTGAGCTAGCTAGCTATAGGTGTTGTTATAAACTCTGTGATTATATTATGTCGATCCAGGAAGCATTTGTGTGTCGTGAATATTTTGTGTTTTAGTGCATGACAATGCCATCTTTATTTATTCAGACTCTTGAAACGGTGTTATGCGATGCATCTGTGCTGTGTGATTTTCCGTGACGAGTGAATATAATGTTCAGGTTTGATAGTGTTTCATAACATAATAAATATGTTATTCAGGAAGAGGAATTCCAGTTGTCTTATTTCTTTATTTTGTGAAACGCTGTCAGGGACAATAGGGGAGAGCGGGGTGGGTTGAGACACTTTTGTATCAACACCAAATAACCTTCCGTTACTCACAGACTACTTGAACAGTTTAAAAATAATTTCATCCCTGAACAGATACAGGTTTCTGCTAACAATTAGGGCTGCCAATCGATTAAAATATTTAATCACGATTAATCACATGATTGTCCATGATGAATCACGATTAATCACACATTTTTATCTATTCAAATTGTATCTTAAAGGGAGATTTGTCAAGTATTTCATACTCTTATCAACATGGGAGTGGGCAAATATGCTGCTTTATGCAAATGTATGTATATATACATTATTGGAAATCAATTAACAAAACAATGAGATATTGTCCAGAAACCCTCACAGGTACTGCATTTAGCATAAAAAATATGCTCACATTAACATGGCAAACTCAAGCCCAACAGGCAACAACAGCTGTCAGTGTGTCAGTATGCTGACTTGACTATGACTTGCCTCAAACTGCATGCGATTATCATAAAGTGGGCATGTCTGTAAAGGGGAGACTCGTGGGTACCCATAGAACCCATTTTCATTCACATATCTTGAGGTCAGAGGTCTACGGACCCCTTTGAAAATGGCCATGCCAGTTTTTCCTCGTCAAGATAGATAGATACACATTTTCAGTGACAAGACATTTGGTGTTTAAAAATTAATATCAGATAAATGAAAAATATCAAATTCCAAAATTCAATAAATGACTTATTTATTAGATTTTAATTGACAGACAAAATTCAGCAAAAAGGAATAAGAACTGCAAAAGAGATATTAATATACAGACATTTGATTAATTCAAGCAAACTAAAACCCAAACCCCAAAAAATCCTCTATTCACTTCAAGTGTGCACATAGTCCTTCAAACTGGTGTTAACTGATGCACAATGAGAGGGGTGTGATTACACGGCCTGTTGGCGCCTCACCCCACTTTAAATCAGGAATAAATGGTTTGCATTCAGAAGTTTCAACACTGACGGCCCTTAATGTAACACTGTGGCCTTGTAACCCCACACTGGCGTGATTACACAAAGTAGAGTTCTGGTTTCAGCTTGGCTTTGCATACATGAATACAATAGAAGCTAGGACCAGAGCTCGGGGCTCATTCAGGTCACCCCAGCTCATCACCTTTAACCTTGTTATGAGAGGTTGAATTATTGCACATCCATACTGTAGTCTTGTTATGTTAGAAATCTATCTGATACCCCTTTTTTTTTTTTCAAACAATGCACTGCTCCTTTTCATAACAAAAACCTCTAATACATATATTAAATTATGATGGAGACTGTGAGATTTGGGTCATACAATGAATGGAATTACTTGGGACTGTAATGTAACTGATGTAGATCACGTTGGTCATGTGTTAGGGAAACTTTAACTCACTACTCAGAGTATGAGAATCAGTCAGATACTGTATCACTAAACACTTCAGGTTTGTATATGGACTACTACTCAATGCAAAACTGTATAGGAAACACATGCGGTACCTTTAATGATGCTGCAAAAAGACTTTCTATTGTTAATAACTACAGGAACTGCAATCAAGAAATTGCTACAAAATGTTTTGGTAATAAATCCATCTTAAAAAATACATTCCCCCATACTGCCTCCTCCTTTCAGCTCAGGACAGTTTAGGTGTCCTCACCTACGTGCTAGATAATTCGACAGAAATAAATCCCATCACTGAGAATGTTAATAATGAGTCTAGCTAGAGTTACAAGCCGTCAATGATTTTAAATGAAAACGGAAAACAGTATTTAAAAGACGTGATTGCTTTGAAAGGTATCCAAAATATCACCAATTAATTTGTTGGTGAATTATCACTGACATCTTTGAACCCTCTTATTACTTGCATTTTCTTTTCTGTATTCTACAAATCGAGTAGGTATCCATCAACATGACTCCTTGCTTTAGAATTTATTTTAAGATACAGAGGAAGGAGAGAGGAGTGTCATCGAAGTGATGGTGCCTGAGCTTCAGTTACTTTTCTTCTCAGGAGAGTTTGGATAAGGTGCATATGGTGGAGGCCGCTCCTACGCGAGAATAAAGAGAAGCGTCATTAAAGATTGTCACTTCCACGCAACTTTAGCTGCGAGGAAGACAAGCAAAGCAGCTTACCATGGGCATGTAGACATTGTGTGGATTGCTGGGATTGTAATACGCGCTGCCAGCTGCTTCAGCCGCCTTGGAGTTACCTGTGCAGAAAACGAGATGTGACAAAGACAGGGAGAGCTAAAGACGGACAGTGATGAATGCAGGACATATTTGGGAGCAGACGCTAAAGCTCCAAACACTGTGAGGAAGAACTGATGCGAGGAGCAGCACAGTATTAGTCATGTGAAGCACAACAACTGACAGCTCCAGGAATCCTTGAGACAAAATCTACAGGCACTACCCTGAGGATGCAGAGCGGCAAACGTCCTACTCAAGCTCTTCCTAAAATAGAGATATGCCAAACTGACGTTTCAGCGCAGTGTACCAAGCTCACGGGGTGAAGCAGGGTGAGACTGTTTTCAATGAAATGCACAAGGTGCTAGAAACGACTATGGGGCGAGAGAGGGGAGATTGTTTAAGCTTTGTAATTTTGATGTGTAGCCGATGAGACATCAGCACCCCTTTTTGGGTGGCGTGCTACGAAGTGATTCACTTTGAGGCAGACGGATCAGATCTGACGGGTGCAGTGACACAGACATACAGAGAGGAAAAATAAAGAGAGAAATAGACCTGGAGGTGGTGGTGGTGCTGCTGCCCAATTCTGAGGGGGTGCAGTCCAATTTTGGGGTGGCCCAGGGTAGGGGGGAGGTGGGGCCATGTAGTCAAAACCAGATGGGTACATTCCTGGAACACAGAAGAGATGGAGTTTCAAGGTCAAATGAGGTTACTCTATGTGGGCAATTAGTTACACAGCAAAGACAAAAAAGAAAAAAAAGAACTAAACGCTAAGAGAGAGAGAGAGAGAGAGAGACAAATGGCAGCCTTAATTATGCCTCAAGGGTTTTCACTTAGGCTCATTTAGGATGTGTATACAAAATATTAAAATGTGTTTGCACTTCTTATGCACAAGCAGGCTCAAGTTGAAAAACTATAAACTATGAAAGTGTGTGCAGATCTTAAGAGTATATACTGGCCTTTTCTACATTACAGGTATTGACCATTTAAGTGAAAGAACAAAAAATAAAAAAATAAAAAGTGAAAGAAAAGAAATCTTGTGGATCTTAAGTTAAGACTACACTTAACTCTTTGACCACATACAAATTGTCATATTACAAATGACTGAATTCTGTACCTGCAGCAGCTGTTGGATGGGGGTAGCCCATGTTGCCAGCAGCAGGGGGAGGGCCCTGGTAGAATCCGTTCTGCTGGGGAGGGGGTGCGTAAGGATAGCCGTGAGGAGCAGGTGGAGCCGGGCCGTAGCCGTTCATCATCCCAGGTGAAGGGTAGCCGAAAGAGGCAGCACCGTTTTGTGCGGGAGCAGCACGAGAAGCTGAAACACAGGAAGAGAAAATGTTCACTCGCAACGAATAAACTGGATTTTCTAAAGAAAATGTTATGAGTGTGTTTATTCACTCACTATTGTACTGCCTATCTTATATACAGTATACAGTATATATCTACGGTATGGAAGCTACTTTAAAAGGCTCTTTTTGGGGCAGACCTTCATTACATGTATTGCTTATATGTCTTTAATGGTAAGATTTTAACCTTGAAAGTCGTATTTTTACAATGCGGTATTATTACTTTGGTAACAAAAAATTACCATAAAAAGGATTTCAATACTTTTTTCGACCCCGTATTAAGAGGTTATATTGATAACATGTAGTCTACATTATGTAGACAAATATATAATAATACAAAAATACATCCACAGAGCTTTTAGAAATGTGCTGAATGAAAGTATGGCTTTTCCTAAAAAAAATATTATGATTGTGAATGAATCAGTATAAACATTTTGACGGGTCCAAAATGAATGTTTTGTTAATGTTTAATGTTATGTTTTGTTGGTTCCCACTTCTGACAAGGCTTGCTGTGAGCCCATAGTATAACAATGTTGGTATCACGTGGTATTTCTGTGTCGTCAGCAATCGAGTTGTCAGTTAGTGTGGAAACGGTAAGTGCCTGGCAACCACTTGTTGTGAAGTGAATTTCATGGAACAGGGGAGGGAGAAAGCAACATCTAGTGGCTGAATTAAGGCTGACCGAATGCTTGGAAGCTTCGACCGTTGGCATGGTATTCGATCTCCAAATCACTAATCAAATTTTTTTTAAATGATATATTAGTATGTAATAATAATGTATACATCCCAAAATAACCCATGAAATAAGGAATAATCCAACATAATTATTCATTATTCATATCCAACATTAAATATGATTAATTATTGTCAGACTGATATCACTGTTTGTTGTGTGTAGAGGTGCGGGTGTGTACAGTAGTGCGGCAGCAGCACTGTTCCGATCACTGAAACGGGGGAGATGCAGACATACAGACAGATGAACATGTCAGTCTGCTGCGCCGCCAAGCTTCAAATACCTTCGAATATTTCTCACCGAAGCTTCGGAACCCAAAAAATGGTATTCGGGACAGCCCTAGGCTGAATGTTATCAATGTCATCAATAGCAACCTTTAATTAATATTCAATGAATATTTAGCATTGTAAAAAGTGGGACACAATGCTTAAGGAAACCAGCATACAAACCATTTGTGGCCAGTTTGAAGAGATGCTGTCCCACCTCTATGGCTCCTCCACTGGTGAATGACATCTTGAAATGGGCCTGGCCCTCCCAGCCACCTGATGAGAGAGTCCACTACATTTAGAACAAATACAGAAAGCTACACTTGTGTTTTATGGTGCAGTCCCTTTATCTTGACTAAGATAAGGCACCTAATACCTATTTTACAAGATGAATGTGACCATTTATGAAACAAATCATACCTTAAAGTGGTTAAGAATAAAAGCAAAAAGGCCACCTACCACCAGGCTCTGCTGACACTGTCCCTTTAATGTAGTTGGCTGCAAAGACTGGCTGCTCAATGCTGCAGCCCTTCATCAGATAATAGGGGAACATGGCTGAACCCAAGCAATCCTTGGTGTTACTGGACACAAACAGCATCTACGCCAGTGAATGAGGGAAGAGACAAGAGTGTGTGGAGAGATAACAACAAGATGTGTGAGAATATGAACACAGTCTTTCTAATCAAGTAGACAGCAGCAGCAATAGTGTGTTAAATATAAACTGGGGGAAAAAAGTTCGGAAACTTGTGTTTTGTGGATTATTTCTCTGTATTTACAATGCTAATTGGCATTGTATTTTACATTGTTGGGAAGCCTGTTTACTTACCTTTACAATGATGTCCAACTTATAAGGATCATGCATTTGTGGGATGAGCAGCACAGCTGATTATGTGGGTAGCGCCCAAGAAAAATCTGCCAGTGGTAAACAGTGTTTTCTCATAAGGCTCGTGAAGGGCAGTCATTGCAGGCTTCCTGGTGGCCTTATGAGAATACACTGTTTACCATTGGCAGAGCATTTTCTTCTTCTTGGGCGCTGCCCACATAATCAGCTGTGCTGCTCATCCCACAAATGCATGATCCTTACAAGTTGGACATCATTGTGAAGGTAATGCCAATTAGCATTGTAAAAACAGAGAAATAATCGACCAAACAAGTTTCTGAACTTTTTTTTTTGCCAGTTTATATTTAATTAATTAATTTTGGTGGTACCCTGTATGGTGTGAGGTAAATGCTGCCCTTCTTGGTCCCTCTAAGCAGGTCTGATTTGCCGGTGGCATCGCTGAATGACAGCTCCACATTCTTACATTCCCTTAAAACACTGGGGAAAGAAGAAGAAAATGTTACAGCCGAGATCTGATCTGCAGAGTATAAATGTAGAGAATAAATGGAGAATAAATGGAGAAAATACATGCAGAGTATAAATGCAGAGAATAAATGCAGAGTATAAATGATAAATGCAGAGTATAAATGATAAATGCAGAGTATAAATGCAGAGTATAAATGATAAATGCAGAGTATAAATGCAGAGTATAAATGATAAATGCAGAGTATAAATACAGAGAATAAATGCAGAGTATAAATGCAGAGTATAAATGATAAATGCAGAGTATAAATGATAAATGCAGAGTATAAATGCAGAGTATAAATGATAAATGCAGAGTATAAATGCAGAGTATAAATGATAAATGCAGAGTATAAATGATAAATGCAGAGTATAAATACAGAGAATAAATGCAGAGTATGAATGCAGAGTATGAATGTAGTTTTTAAATGCAGATTATAAATGCAGAGAATAAATGCAGAGTATAAATACAGATTATAAATGCAGATTATAAATTCAGATTATAAATGCAGAGTATAAATGCAAAGAATAAATGCAGAGTATAAATACAGATTATAAATGCAGAGAATAAATGCAGAGTATAAATACAGATTATAAATGCAGATTATAAATTCAGATTATAAATGCAGAGTATAAATGCAAAGAATAAATGCAGAGTATAAATACAGATTATAAATGCAGATTATAAATTCAGATTATAAATGCAGAGTATAAATGCAAAGAATAAATGCAGAGTATAAATGCATGTGAGCAATGCTGGAAACGACTGTATTTAGCAACATGGAGCTAACCCACTTTACTCAACTGTTATGTCAACATTCACACGAAAGCTACTTCCTTTTGTGATTGTTGGCTAACGTTAAACAAGTTAGCCATCTTTGCTTAACAGCTAAAACCAACTTGTCAAGCTACTGCAGAGGCTCTAAAGTCGGTCATTAATAATAAAATACTATATTAGCCAGGTTTAAAACAGTAAATAGTTGAATTCCCTCTAATATACACACATAGCTGACGTCAACAACGCTAACAGATGTGTTAGCTTAGCGATGCTAACAGGCCAGCTAGCTGTAGGTTAGCATGGTGTTGACTACGCACTGGAGAGGAAGAAGGTAAACAAGCCGAGAAGAGAGGCGACAGCTGGTTAGTTCATATATTTAACACCACAGAGGTGATATAATATACATTACCTCTCTCCGTTGGTTACCAAAACGCCGCCGTTTTGCGAGTGATTCCGATTCAGAGCCATGTTTAGGAGACGTCTTCTGCTCTCTCTCTGCTGCTGCTACAGTCTGAGGATGATGATGATGATGATGAACGCCCGACGGGGATGCCCCAGAAACGTCACGGCGTTACGTCACAACGTGACAACTCGTGATTTACCGTGAGACAGTCAACATCATTAGCACACAGATGAACTGCTGTGTGCTGCTGAAACCTGCACATTTAGATCACTGCTCGGCATCTGATCGAGCAAATAGCTACTAGTTTGGTGCAATAAAAGTTCCTCCAAGTCCTCTGGCTTCACAGTTGTATAGAAAGTCATTATATATATATATATATATATATATATATATATATATATATATATATATATATATATATATATACATATATACATATGTATATATATATACATATGTATATATATATATATATATATATATATACATATGTATATATATATACATATGTATATATATATATATATATATATATATATATATATATATATATATATAATTACCTTTAAACTATACTAAACTATAAACCTTTAAACTAATGAGAGAACCAATTAAAACCCTTAATATATTGTTATCCATTTATTTATCCATTATATAACCTTAAAATTGTAATTTTATTTTGTAAATTTTAAGAAGTTTTTACCTCTTAAAAAAACCGAATAAATGTTTAATTAAAGTGAAAGATTAGAGTATTTTTGTGGAACTGTTTCTGTTAAGATAACTCATTCAGATAATCCATAAATGAACCCTTGAGGGAAGGTAACATCAGCTCAAAATAAAAGACAGAAGGAATTAAAGTCTTTGAGGGTTTAAAAGAAAAAGAAAGAGATTAAACAATTAAAATCCTAATCTTAATTGAAAAATCCTGGTCCTTTAAGGTATATATATATATATATATATATATATAAATATATACATAAATATTGTACTGTATACTAACATTACTTATGTAACAACTAGTGATGTGAAATAACACTTGTATTATAGTATATTTGTTGTAGTATTTCGCTTTTGCTATATTTTTAGAGGTCTCAAATTATGACTATTTATTTATAATGTTTTAAATATCAAAATAACCTGCAATCATAAGATTTATTATTACAAGTAGTAGTTGCAGTATTAGTAGCAGTAGTATAAATATGGTATAGATGAGATTATTTTGTAGTATTAAGTTTTTTTTATATTTTCTTTTGCTATATTTTTAGAGGTCTCAAATTATGTGCACAATGATTATTTATCTGTAGTGTTTTAAACATCAAAATAACCTGCAATCATAAGATTTATCATTACAAGTAGTAGCTGCAATATTATTATTATTATTAGTAGTAGTATAAATATGGTACATATTTGGTATATATACATATATGGTGATATAAACTGTAACCTTATTCTTGTAACTGCCCTCTGTAATAAGGTAAACTACAGTATATAAGGCATGTTGTCCTTTATACAGTTTTATGTGCCAAAACATATATACATATATATACATATATATATACATATATATATATATATATGTATATATATATATATTATAGTTAGAATAATTATAAATAATAATAATTATAGTCAGACAAATTTAGGAAAATTTAATTAGAGTATATGTATGGCTCAATAAGGAAGCTGGTTAATAATTAATAATTGACATATGGAGAAGGGGTGGGATAAATAAGTTTATACTTCTTCTCACTCCTTTTCGAATCAAGGCATCAAGTGTTGACATTTATTTTTTTCTTTGTGCTTTTCATTGTATGTAAATACTACTTGTTTCTGACTGTCCACTTGTTTGTATGCTCATTCTTTTTCTTTATTTTTTATTTTATTTTTTTTTGTTGTATTCTACATCTTCGAAATAAATTTTGAAATGAAATGAATTATGTGTCTGTGTCTAGGTAAAGGCAGAATCCTCATTCCTCCCAATTAAACTGAAATAATAACATTTATAAAGATGAAATTTTGTGCACTTGCTAATTATAGCATTGGTTCCAAATCCAATCACTATGCAGCAGTGAGTAAAGGTTTAATATTGCCCATGTAATATTAATTAGATGATGGGTACAAGCACTGCCATAGGGAGAAGGAGAGGTTGGCAAGACCTTTGAGTTACGCAATGGTTTCATTTAATGGCTCCCTGAGGATACATGCATGTGCTCAGCATGATTATGTATTATTTAAACGTTGACCTTTTTATTAATCACCAGCTCATTCTGCCCTACTTTTTCAAAGCAGCTCTCAGGGCGCACAGCTGTGACATCATTTCAACTGTTTTTTTTTTATTACAAGGATGACAATAAATACATACCTACATGAAGTGAAGCCCTCGTGCTCTGGTAGAGGACGCAGCAAGCTTCAAACCAATTAACCCTAATTAACACAAGTCACGTGACCCACTTCCACGAGTCAAAAAAGGACGTGCTGTTTCTGAGACCAAAACCGTACAAGACCCAAAACATCTAAATCATAAGGAGATGTGGAATTATCATTGTGCAAAACTTTGTTTGATTGCTTTATTTTTTGCTGTCATGGCTCAGCACTGTTGCTGTTTCTCAAAGAAAACACCCGAGCAGCTCGTGCTGCCCAGAGTCACCTGCTCTGGTCGGAGGATGAGAGCTGTTTTTGGTCCACTGGTCAAAAGTAACATCCATGTTAAAGGTGAGATTGTGTTCTTTATTGTTGCAATGTTAAATTTCCAACCCCTGAGATGGCAAACATGGTTGGAGATTGTTTCAGCAAGCTTTTGTGACTGTCAGTCTTTTAATTTCAAAATAGGTTTTCAACATTTGCATTGAATTAACCAATATTGTGCATGTGCTTTTGTTGTTTTCTTAGACATGACAGGGGCCAGAATCCCAGTGCTTCAATCTGAGGGGTCCTGTGGAGTGAGACTGGGCAGAGAGAAAAACCAGAGCCTCTCCTTCTACAGCAGATATGACAGTTGCTACGCACATATTGAGGTAAATAAGGGACTGTGTGAAAGTTACTGATAGATAGATAGATAGATAGATAGATAGATAGTAACTGTATTGATCCCGAGGGAAATTCAAGTTTCCAGCATCTCAGTTCCATAGTGCAAAACATGTTAGTAAAAAGGCAGTAAAAATGTTAGTAGTGCAAAGTACAAAAAATATACCAGATATAAAAATACAAGGAGATGAAGAAATCTGTTAAAACTGAATATAGTGCAGGGTAACAGTTGTGATACAGGACTATTAAAAAAATGAATATAGTGCAGAAGAGACTGTTAAAAATGAGTATAGTGCAGGGTAACTCCAGTAGCTTAGTCTATGAAAGTGCAATGTGGACATTATTATCTGTCTTGCAGACCGTCCTCCTTTGTCCCCCCCATTGTGTTCGTCTTATTTTAAAAAGCAAGGTGACTAAATTGCAACACCTTCCCCACAATATCTGTAAATACAACACTATAGATTGCTACAAATAGTGAAGCATTTATAGGAATGGAAATGTGTCTACCTGGAAGTTTTCAGCTCCCAAACTCAAAATGGAAATGTACCTATTTAGTGTACAATGAGAAGTCTTCACTGCACTGTGTTTGTGTGCGCATGTGAATGTAAAATGGTGTGTGTGACTTCTTAACATCCACATAATTGTGCTGACCTTTTGATCCTCAGAGCAGCAAAGTGGTCATCCCTCTGCAGGTACAGCTGACGGGAAAGGATCATCGATGGTTCGGGGTAAATATCAGCTGTCCTCTGATAAAGAGACGCAGCGGCAGGACTCAACTTATCCCAACACGTGAGTGGAGACAGCCGATGTGGGCGAGGAAGCTCATTGACACGTTATGTCTTCAATACCTGAAGTGGGCTCTCCTTTTTCCATCACCTTCCATCAATCGAAACTTAAAGTGGCACATTTTTCTTTGGACCCTGGTGGTCGAGAGTTCAGAATAATTTCTTTACACACAAGGGTGATATTACCTGTTACTTAGGACACTAACAACACAGCTCTTCTACAGTGTTACCTGGAACCTGTGACACAGAACGAGCTCTGCGAGTGGACTGTGGCCACCAAAGCATTTCTAGTGATGCCTGCCACAAACTGGGCTGCTGCTACGACGCTCCCGATTTAAACTGCTACTACAGACTCAATGGTAAGATTGTCATTCGTCATGGCATGTAAAGTACTGTTTACATGGAAGCAAATTATTCATCTCTGGCATTTCCTCCTAATGAGAACATATAAAACATGTTCCTGTGTGTTCCTCCAGCCTGCTCTCTGGATGGACACTTTGTGTTCTCAGTAATGGCCACGGACACAGACCAACCAATCGATCCCAGCAGCCTCATAGTCAAGGATCAGCCACAGTGTTCCCCTGTGGTCACCACCCCAGACACGGCCATCTTCAAGATCGGAGTCATGGACTGTGGTGCAAAGATGAAGGTGATGCTACTTGTCAAGAGTTTGATTCTAACGTATTATTATTTGGACAAAAGAGTATACTACAGATTGGGACAATTTGCACAAATAAAACAAGCATATCCCTGGTCCCAAAAAGTTTGAGAATCCCTGGTAAAGAGTGCCGATTTGTCTCACTGAAATGTTGTTCCTCTGTTCCTCTCTGCCTGACTTTTAGGTAGATGGAGATGTGAGGATCTATGAGGTGGAAGTGGAGGAGCTGCAGACTCAAAGTATAACCAAACATTCTCCATTCAGGTGAGTTTTTACTGTAAAGCTGATGGCTCTGACAGTGATTAGAAAACTAGACTGGCGTTGACATATGTACTGATTAGTATTGGGGGGGGTGGGGGGTTTAGTCTCCAGGTCCAGTGTGAATACGACGCATCACATTTAAAGCGTGCGGCAGACTTGCGGTCCTTGTACGCAGTGACCAACCCGCCGCCCGTGGTTGGACTGGGAACCATCAGAGTGCAGATGAGAATAGCCAAAGGTAATAAAAATTGCATTGTCTCAAGTCCTTAGAACTAAACCTTACAGACTGCGTTTGTGATTCCTCTAGACGCATCCTTCACATCCTTCTTTCCTGAGGACCAGCTTCCTCTAACCATCCCCCTGCGCAAAGCTGCATATGTGGAGATTTCCATCTCTCAGCCGTCCCCAGACCCCACGCTCTCCCTACGTGTTCGGGATTGCTTTGCCTACCCTGCGTCTAGACACTCTGTGTGGACGCTTCTCTATGACGGGTAAGGGCGGAGGCGATTTCAGCAGCATTATGTGCGTAGGGTGCCAAACAGCTGACAATTGTTTCTCCTCCTGGATAGATGTCCAAACCCTTTGGACAACATGAGAAGCTCATTACCTGTGAACAACCAGGGGAAGACCACCTCCCACTCCCAAGTCAGGAGGTTTGATGTCAAGACCTTTGCCTTCTTGGACCCTCACACAGGCCATCCAAGTGTGGAGGAAGTAAGGTTATATCACATCCACATATTATAATAAAATAAAACTGTGCATCTCTGCAAACGTGTACTCTCTCCCTTAGATGTACTTCTACTGTTGGGTGGAAATCTGCACAGATGACTGTGCGCAGCGTTGTGCCATCATTTGTGAGTATATTACAGTATGTTTTTTTCTCCTGTATGTGCTGTGTATATGTGATAAACCCATGGTGCCTCTCCTCCCACAGCGTCCGAGGGCGAGAGACAGAGAAGAGAGGCGATGTCTGAGTCCGACCAGGTCCAGCTGGTCTCTCTAGGGCCGCTGCTGCTGGGACAGAACGGCACTCAACTGGAGGACAATCCATGTGTGAAACAGAAGACAAGTAAGACTATAGTCGGCATGTGATGAACCAATGGTAATGCTTGAAATAAATATTTTTTCTGTTCCTCAGTGTTTCAGGTGACAGTGTATGTTCTCTCTGGCGTTGGTGCCGCCCTGCTATTGGTCCTGATGTTCGCTGCGTGGTCAAACATCAGAAAGAAGCAGAAGCCAGAAACACAGCCGGTCTGCGAGGCACAAGTTGACAGTGAACGATCTCAATAAAGCATTTCATCGCTTGCGGTGTGCATTTGTACTTTGTAATTGATTTTGATTGATCATAATCAAAAGCTGTAGTCATTCATTATGGCTAGTTTAATTTGTTTTTGTAAAATCAAGGCCAAAACACATTGGTTCAAATGGTTCCAAAAGCTAGTTTTTTTTTTAATGATACTTGAACTCTCATTTTATGAAACTTGGCTCTGGTACTTGGTCCTGCATGTTTTGAATTTAATTCGTTTTTATTTTATTTGAGACTCTTTGATTTCATTTTGTTTTAGTTAGTTTTCAGAGTGTGTTTACTAGTTTTAGTTAGTTTCCAGGGTGCATTTGCTAGCTTTTGTTTAGTTTTAGTTAGTTTTCAGAGTGTGTTTGGTAGTTTTAGTTTTCCAGAGAGTTTTAGTTTGTTTTTGTTAGGGCCAGCTATGTCTCAGAAGTATGTAGCTACATAAACATACAAAATACATAGTAGGAGAACTGTGCAGGAATGGCCATGTCTAATGTTAGCGCTACTTTATTGTCCGATGTGAAGCGCCATCACCTGGAATGTAAAGTCTGTTAAATTTCTGTGGTTCAATGTCACGAGAGTTGACGGAAATTCATGCGGTCTTTTTCCTTTAGTAATATATTATACTTAAAAAAACTAAAACTGAAATTAATTTGCTATATATATATCTATAGATATAGATCTATATCTATATCTATAGATAGATATATCTATAGATATAGAGAGAGAGAGAGTTTTTATTTAGTTTTAGTTTACTATAATAACCTTGGTTGTGAGGTGCTGGTAATTCAATAATGATGAAAATAAGTGAGTTAGAATAATAGTTTATTGACACAAAAATGTTCAGGGTTATATCGTAGCTAAAACAAACAAAAGCAGTGAAATGAGGAAAGGAAAGTTGCCTCAGTAAGGTCTGAACTTTCTCTGTGCCCTCAGCAGAGATATTTTCTGTTTATCCTCCTCAAACTTTTTCCTCAGTTCAGCAATATCTGAAAAAAAGAAACAGGATAGAGTTAGCCATAACAAAAGCTTGATGGCTTCTCTGTCTCCTTGACCCTACATCAAGGACAAATCCTAGCCTGAAGATGAAGAAGAGAATTAACTTACGTTCTTTCTGTGTGTTTCTCTGCTGCCAGGTGTAGAAGTTCATGAGCTCCTTCCTCTTCTTCTTCCTCATCTCTTTCTGTAGAGTCCTCTTGTTGGCTGCCTCGCTGTGGGGGCGGGCCTTGATGCCCTTGGGTCCTCTCGTGACCTTCACCCAGCCCTCTTCATCCTCTTGCTGCTGCTCGGCCTCCTTCCTCTGCCTGTCCGCTTCCTGTGACACAAGAAAAAACATCACGTTGAAGTCACATTGACTAGATGGGCGTGTGACGCTGGAGGAAGAGCAGCAGAAGTCTCACCTCCTCTTTCCGCTTGTCGTAGCCTTCCATGAAGGAGTCGACTATTTGTTGCAGTTTGTCCGGAAGAATGAAAGACTCGGTGTACTGTTGAATCCATTCTGGTGTTAGAAAGAGCAACAAATAACATGAAATGTGTCAAAAGACTGATGAATATGTTTGATCAACAAGGACCTGGCTCACACTATTAAACCTTGCATGATTAAAAATGAATCCATCAGTGTAGCGTCAACTCACTCTGTGTTCCTGTCCTCACTGGACGCTGCTCTGTGCAGACCACCAGAGGAACATCATGTGGGTGTGATTTAGCTGCTGTTAAACTGGAGGAGCTTTGGAACACAACGTAGCCGACTTTGAAACCCTGGAAGGGACAGACAGAGAAATATTGACCTGAAATATACCGAACATAACACAGTGTACAGTGAATGTTTGCTCATGGTGTTACAGCAGAGAGAGAGCTCTTCAGCAGCAGTGCGGACCAACCTGTTTTTCAACTGGTTTAAAGAACCTGGACAGCTTAGGTCCAGACTCCCGAGTGGAGCCCGGGTGGTCCCTCAGCTCCACCGACTCCACAGAGCCAAACTGAGAGAACAGCTCTTTGACAACATCCTGGGAACATACACAGCACAGCAGGGCAGGAATGAGCGTTAGTCTGCATTTCTAGGATAATAAAATTAATTTAAATAAAATTAATTATTATTTATATTATATAAAATATATATATTATAGTTAGAATAATTATAAATAATAATAATTATAGTTAGACAAATTTAGGAAAATCAAATTAGTGTATATGTATGGCTCAATAAGTAAGCTGGTTAATAATTAACTTATGGAGAAGGGGTGGGATTAAATCAGTTTATACTTCTTCTCTCACTCCTTTTCGAATATGTAAATCAAGCCATCATGTGTTGACAATTTATTTTTCTTATTCTTTCATTGTATGTAAATACTACTTGTTTCTGACTGTCCACTTGTTGGTATGATCATTCTTTTTCTTTCTTTCTTTCTTTATTTTTTTTGTATTCTACATGTTCGAAATAAATTTTGAAATGAAATGAATTATGGTCTTTGTCTAGGTAAAGGCAGAATCCTCATTCCTATCCAATTAAACTGGAATAATAAGATTTAAAAAGATGAATACAACACATCCCCTCGAGCAGACAGGTAGCTTCATGGACTGTACCTGTGGGCAGTATGGGGGGATGTTGAGCACAAACAGAGTCCTGTCCATCGGTCTGCGGGAACTCTTCTCTGCTCGCACTTTGTGCTCTTTCACGTACAGCTTGTGCTGTGCGACGCTGTCCGAACTAAACCGTAAAGACAACACTGCGAAGAAACACACAGAGACAAATACATGAAGTTAAATAAAGCCAACACATCACTCAGCACAGGAACTTACAATAACCACTCAAACCGGCTAAAACCACCGAGTTAAACTTCCGTCAGAGGATAAATCAGTATGCTAGAGAAAAGATAACTTAATATTCTTCATTTAGTCATTTAATACCTGTAAATCCTCCAGGAATAACACAAGCCTGGCTGATGGCATGTTTCTTCTTGGACGGCGCCATTTCGGTGTGACCCCTCACACCGGAAGTACAACTAAAACCAATGACGGAATTATTATTATATATTTTTTAATAAATACAAACATAACTCAAATTATATATATATCTTATTGTTTAAAAAGTAATATAATTTGAGTTATGTTTGTATTTATTAAAAAAATTCCGTCATTGGTTTTAGTTTTAGTTTAATATGTATATATGTATATATACAAAAATTAAAAATATTTATATATATATTATTGTTTAAAAAGTAATATAATTATTTTTTATTTTTGTACATGTACATATATACATATTACCTGTTATATATTTCAATAATTTCCCAAAACAGCCATTTCACCAAGAATTGTCTTATTACTTTATTTTTTTGGTGTTATTACTTTTAGTTTATCCTACCTGTCCAAACAAAAATATTACTATATTACCATTTTCAGCACAACAATAAATAAAGATTCTACCAAAAAAAGTAAATCTGCTGCCAATGACGGAATTATTTTTTATTTTTTTAATAAATATAAACACAACTCAAATTATATTACTTTTTAATCAATAATATATATAATTATTATTATTTTTTTTATATATATGTACATATATACATATTACCTACCATATATACATATTATCAAATCACATTACACAACAAAATTATATATATATATTTTTTTTTTTAAAAAAACACTAAAAGAGCATCACTTAAGAAGAAACTTTAGTAATTAATAAGTATTCTTTGGTGTGTAAGGGTATTAAGGGCATTCCATGTTATATGATGATATTTATCTTTTAGATCATGATAGATTCAGTCAGAGCCGCTCTATTTTCTTTGTGTTTTTGTTATTTAAACTGTCAGTTGTTATTGTTTTATTTACAGTTGACGTGCATTACGATGTGTTATGTTAGTGTATGATTAGTGTGAATGTATATTTTTGTATTGTCACCATGTAAACTATGTGGACCCCAGGAAGAATAGCTGCTGCTATGCAAAAGCTAATGGGGATCTAAATAAACAATCAAACAAACCTGTTATATATTTCAATTATTTCCAAAAACAGCCGTTTCACCAAGAATTGTCTTATTACTTTTATTACTTTATTTTTTTGGTGTTATTACTTTTAGTTTATCCTACCTGTCCAAACAAAAATACTACTATATTAACATTTTCAGCACAACAATAAATAAAGATTGTACCAAAAAAAAGTAAATCTGCTGCTAAAATTACATTAGATGGTGATTTTTGTTAATTGTTTAAAGATATCTTTATTTTCAGGTACAAATTTTAACTATTTTAGTTTCGGGCACATCAGCTATAGAGTACTCAAGCTTCAAAATAATTGTATAATACTTTTACCTGTTGGGTTTTAGTTGAAGATAAGTAGCTAACAATCTATATTTGATGGCTAAAGTAAATTAATAAAAACAGGGAACTGTAAATTGTGATGACTGTGATAGCATTAATTTCTTTTTCTTTTTTTTTTTTAGAAAGAATAAATGCTGTAGGTCAGTACATCATTTAGGATGAAAACGCCTCGTCATCGCACAGCAGTCGGCAGGAAAAACGAGTCGCAGACAACATCTACAAAGCTAAATATTTAATGGCAACATTTCACAGACAGATCCGCCTCTCTAGTCTTTGACTGACATACCAAGAAAAGCAACAAAGTAATTTACAGTCTTTGAACAGAAATCAAGTGTAATGTATACTAGGAAGAATTAAACATATACTGCTTCAAAACTGGACAACCAAGTAAAACCAGTCACAAGTAGAGCACGCTAGAATCTGGATGCCACAAGGATGGTAAAAACAAAGAAATTATCAACATAATATGACTGTGTGAAAACTGGTACTGAAATAGTATTATAGTGTCTGTCAATCCCTGATTTACTCACACAAGTGTTTTCAGTCGTTTTGCCTTAGAGGGCCTCTTTTCAGATGGAAGTTGGGTAGACTTCTGGCGAGGATTTGCTGAAGACAACTTCATTGTCCTGCCTACTCAGACAGACATGGTATCTAATATTTTACTTGGTCTACATTCCGTTTTATTTCTATGGTCAGTGCACACCTAGAAAACACAAAAAGAGGTACAGGCAATATGACTGAATACACCTGTGTGGATGTACAGAGCTTTAAACATAATGTTTCTCTCAACAATGACAATGCTGCTCAGTGTCTGTCTATTCGTTTTTTAGGTCTCCTTTTTTTTTTTGCCCATTTCTTTTGGGGACATAAGGGCGGGTGGAGATAAACAGGAGTATTAAAAGAAACTCAACATATCCAAACAAGCTGGTATTGAATTGACGAAAAAAAAAAAAAAAAATCCTTACTCATCCAATTTGATTTGGCATCCCCCACCACAATGGATTAAAACAACAAATCACATCACACTTCCTTCCACTAGTCCGTCTCAGGAACAAACGGGTAACATTTGGATACCGCAAAACTAAGAACACGGTTTTGCGCATCCACGAATTTCCCGTTTCAGAGAAGTCATGTATATCAAATGTGTAAAAATCGGTTTCATATGAGAGAATGTGGGGCGGCCAGCTGTCAAGATGAAAACCACAGTTTTGTATTGCGAACACTGAGAATGCAGTAATATGTTTATGAAGAGACAGTGTATTCACACGAGACATGAGCTATATCTTGATGCGAAAGGCGGTGGCCTGTGAGCTGGGGGGCTCGGTGGTGGAGGTGGACTGCACGGTGGACTTGAACAGAGCTTTGAGGATGGTCTGAGGGTCCACCTCTGGAGTAGGTTGAGAGGAGGCTCGCTGACCGACGGGGCGAGACAGGGAGGGGGGCAGGCCGTCTTTCTTTGTACCGCCGCTTGCGCCTGGAGTGTCACTGAGCCTCCTGTAGGAGTCAAAGAGAGGATGTCACAAGATCACAGAGATCATCATACTTTTAAAAAATGATAGTTGCCATGCAAAAAGCATTACATTCCTTAGACTCTAGTGGATCGTGCCAATGGCAATCTGAATAATATCGGCATATCACACGTCTTAATCGGAAAATGCTCCATTTGGAATAATGCCCAATTCAGAATATCCAAACAGAATATGCTGCTTACATGACCCGTATCAAATTCAGAATAATAGTGTGTATGTAAACATAGTCATTGTGAAGCTAAACTTAAATTACATAACATTTTTTTATCAACAACAGATTCATTTGAAATGAAGGAACTTACAATAGAATAGGCTGATCAGAAGTGATGACATTTCCCTGAATATGAAGGTTACACTTCATGGGTTGGCCTGAGAGAGGACAAGAAGAAAAGATAAGAAAAATACATCCAAACTATCAATCTGTTTAACGGCAGTCTCAGTGATACTGAATACTTCTAACTTGGCTATCATTCAGTTCAACAAAGGCACTTTGTTTTAACAAGTATATACAATGATGTCCCTAACCAGCAAACTCTGTGTTGTTGTTGTCATTGACCTGCATGCAAAACAGAAGCCAGCGTTCAAAACCCAGAGAGCTGTTAGATGTTTGCGTCCTTGCTACTGGCACTCACCATCCAGGCAGCGATTGTTGTACTTCCTGTATGCGCTCACAGCGTCCTCTTTACGCACAAACACCACTTCAGCCACGCCCACCTTCACCAGCCGTGCTCGCTTCAAGGCCCCGCACACGCAGAACAGCTCCTGTGGACAAATAGATAGGGAGTGCAAACACACCGAATGAGTCATCATAGCACTACAATATCAAACGTAACAAAAAAGGTTATTGGCAATCAGTGTGATTTACTCACAACTATGTCTTCCTCGGTGACCCGGGGGTGCAGGTTGTTCACCGTTATTTTTGTCCCCTCCAAAGGACTGAAAGCAGGCTAGAAAGAAATATGACAACACCACGTGATCAAGCATATGCAATGAAAATGGCTGGCATAAAAATGTGTGCAAGCATGGTGGTAAGGCTATGATGCCAAATGTCTTTTTATTTATTATTTTATTTTATTTAACCTTATTTAACCAGGCAGGTCATTAAGAACAAATTCTTATTTACAATGGCGGCCCGGCAAAAGGCAAGCCTCTTGAGGGAAGAGGGTAGGGGATAAAAAGAAAGTCTTAGCATGTTAATATATGTTTTCCCATCATTAAAGTTAGAGCTATTGCACTCTTGCCACCATCATGAAGTGGTCAGCTCACAAAACCAATTTGGGGTTTCACTACAAACGCAATCTTTGAGCAATGACTTTATGTTATGAAACACCGAGACAAAGGTGTCAGTCTACCTGTATGAAATCCTAAATTTAATTACTGGGTTAAACACCAAATGGTGACGGGACATCAGCATCCAGATCAGCTATTTTACTGTAAGAGAGTGAGGGAGGAGGGACGCATAATGGTAATAAAAGTCCAGTTGGAGAAAGGATTAAGTTCCTGGCGTGGACAAATATCCATATAATATAAAATATTGTAAAAAAAAAAATACATGTCTCTTAAGTATTGTGATTTTAAAAGTTACTCAAGAGCTTATCTACAAAATGTTTGCAATAACTAATTTAACAATCTGAAAGAGCAAACATCTCTTAGTGCAAGTATTTCAAATTAACTTGCTTTATAAAATATCAATCAACCTTAACTCGGTTGGTTTGTCTCAATAGGCTAAATTTGACAAGTAACTGACTTGTTGTATCCAACGTAAATGCAAATTACACTGAATAATAATAATATCAGACGGAAACAAACTACGAAGGTAGGGAAGGTGTGAGTACCGAGCTACAGATGCAGCAGGAATACAGGGATGTTTACCTGAGGGGGAGCAGGAGCTGCTGTGCTGGTTTCTGCTGTGCTTTGCTGGAGAGTCCTGGAGACTGGCTGTAAGGCTGCAGGGGAGGACCGGGTAGCAGACATGCTGGTGTGGGGCCGGGTGGGAGCCACAGGGACGGGAGGACGTGGGGCTGTGTAAGCATCATTTTTAACCACCTTGGTGATTGGGCCTGACATGGAGAATGTAGAGCCCACTGTACCAGGCTGTATGTAATAAAAGGAATGGAAAAAAAGAATTTAATTTAATGTAGGAAACAGACACTGGGTGTACAATAATTGAATTATGTGTTTGAGTCTCTGTGCTGATTCAGATAGTATGCAAGGTCAGGTCAGCTGTCACGAAGCCGCTCTTACCCGCGATTGTGGCATATTATTAGCTGTAGTGATCTTTATGTGTTTACTGTGGGCGCCATCATGCTCATTTAAGAGAGGCTGTGGGAGACAAAATAATCTATATTATCATCATATTCTATACATGGGAAGCATTGTCTTCTCTTTCACATGAATATTTTAGTTAAAAGAAGAATTCCAGTCAATCTGTAATGTTTAACCACGCCAAGAAAAACAGCTCTACCTGTATAGCTGCACGTATTCCACTTGACATCCCTACTCCGACTGGACGTTGCTGTAAAAAGAAGCATCAAACATTAGAGTACTGTAAGCATGTCAACGTGCTTTTAGGCTCCCAACAAGCATACATACAGGCGGTGTCACTGATCTGCTAAGAACAAAGCAACTCATTTTAACCTCACCTGGATGGTCTTGGTTATTTTTAGGGGTGGTGCAACGCCTGCCTGTGTCGGTGTCCCTCCAATGCTCCTCTTGAGGCTCAGTCTATCACGAGCATCCATCATTCTCTTATTATTGCTTAGCTGTGGCGTTGCGCCGCCCCTCACACTCAGTCCTTGTACATTGGGGGAAAACTGCCTTGTGTTCATGCCGGCAAGATTGTTGTTGGTCTGTATCTGTATCTGTGGCACAAGCAACTGGCCCTGCAGATTGTGCGTTACTGCCATCTTTTGCATGGTCTGTGGAGGGACGCCAAACTGATTCTGCCCCTGTTTGCGTGAGTTGATCATCTGACGAGCGTCCTGCACCCCTCCTGCTCCTCCCCTGCCACGGATTTTAAAGCGAGCATCCTTCTGACCCAGCTTTTCTCTGGCATCTTTCACTTGAAAACCTGATGGGAAGATAGGAGGAAGATTGCGGGTAAATTTAGTATTAATTCCCAAAACACAAACCTTTCTGAGCAGTTGGCTTTTTACTAATTATAAGGCATAAGAGAACTTAAGCAATAATGGCTTACCTGCTCCTGCTCCTCCTGCTCCTCCTCCTCCTCCTCCTCCAAGCCGCTGTCTGACATCATTGGCCCCAATCTTTTGACGAGCATCAAAGCTCCTGCCAACTCCTCCTGCACCCCGTCCAAACATTGGTCTGAGAGAAAGAGAAACGAAAGTTTCATCAATGATAATGCAACACCCATTAGGATTGTCTAGTCAGTGCTAATGATTTTCCTGAATATAATCTAATGGGCCTATAGATGTAGATTGCTTTGTTTTTATACTAATTTTATGGTATTGTGCATAAGAATCAAACAACAAAAAGTCAGTCGTTTAAGCATGAAAATGACGTGAAAAACTCAACTTATCAATGACCCTGCAAAACCCATTAGGATTGTGAAGTCAGTGCTGCATTCCACATTTTAAAGTTCATTAAAAAAGTCATCTAAGTGTAAAATATTTTGACAGTAACAAGTACAATAGCAAAGCTAATTTTATTAATTTGAATAATTTGTTAATAGTCTGTTTATTGTCAATACTGTATATACTGCTCCTATGTTTATACTTCCTCTATTTAAATGGTTCATATTTTGTTACACTTTGTTTAGCTCTTTTTTACTGTGTTAGCTGATGCATCATGTTTTTTTGCACTATCCCCTTTGCTGTTGCACATTAAGGAATATCTTATCTTAATACTTTAATCATTATTTTTTCACACAGTAAAACGCATTTAGTGGCTATCTTACTGGGCCCCTTCTATTTGTACAGACAATATGAGAATGCAATTTCTTCTTTACTTTCACACACAATAGCGGAGGAGGACCCACATTAAGAAGAGCAAGCCAGTGCTCCCAGTGACCACCTTTGTTAAATACTTTGGAGCAAATCAACCTGCATTGGGTTTGGCTCATCTAATTGTAAAATATTTTCACAGTAACAAGTACAATAGCAAAGCTAATTTTAACACTAATCATTATTTTTTTTCACATAATAAAACGTTTTTAGTGGCTGTCTTACTGGACCCCTGCTATTATTTGCACAGACAATATGAGAATGCAATTTCCTTCTTTACTTTGAAGGCAAGGCAGCTTTATTTGTACAGCACATTTCAGCAACAGGGCAATTCAAAGTGCTCTACAAAAACATGTCACAGACACAATAGCGGAGGAGGAACCATATTAAGAAGCCACCACCCTAGTTCAAGCCCAGTGATCCCTGTGATCACCTTTGTTAGATACGTGGGAACAAAAAAACCTGCATTGCTGCAAACATAAATATTAGCTTGCTTACTAGCTTAGCCTGGCAGATCGAAGCTACAAACATAAGCAATCATGGTCGCAGCTCTTCAAATGTATGTTTTGTCGCAACTACTATAGATGAATTGTTTAAAAAGTGAGTTTGGTAGAATAAAAAACCCTTATTTTCCTAAATTCAACGATGAATGTCTTCAGACATAAAGGCCTGCAGCTAACACATCTGCATAGCATCGCTTAGCTTCAACGCTGCTAGCTGCAATGGGTTAACAATAGCTGACGATATAGCCAACTGGCGTTATCTAGCTTTACGCTATGTGTTTATAAATGTAACTGCGAGCTGCCCCGTCCTTAATAAGCGAGCAGCCGTGAGTGTAATCCCAGTTTTCGTACCGTTTAGCTGTAGCTTTGAGGTTAATACCGCGCTGTCGTATCACTTCATCCAGAGAGACGTCGGCCATCTTCTCGCGCTGCCTCACGGTGACGCGCATGCGCCCATGACAACGATTTGAGCCATGGCAACGGAACGTGATTTGTTCCAAAGCGCGAACGTACTGTCTGGAACTGACTAATATATTTAATTGTTTTAATATGAGCTTTTGTTGATAATGAGCTTCAAGATTAAGTAGGAAAAGTCGACTGAAGCACACACATCGCATTCATTAAGTACGTAACCATTATACGTTATAAATCAGTGCTCTGCGATCGATTACTCTTGGCAAAAATGCAAATGACATACTTGCATGCCTCGGTACCCATGAGCCTTTGCGCGAAATTGTCTCAAATAAATACGCAATTTTGCGCAATTAATATAGTTCACGATCTTCAAAATATTGTGGTTTTTACAAACAATTATTTAATAGACAGCTTAAATGTTGGTAGAAACGAAAATAAATGGCTGTCAGTGAGATATAGCTGGCACCCTAACAGAGAACACCTGGACACTGTGTCAATGCCTGTCTTCGACGATTGACTGGTTATGCCTTAAACTGATGAGTAAGGAAAATAACGACGCGGGGTGACGCCCGTGTCCTCGAAAACATCTCGAGAGCAATTTTTGAAGGGGTAAAGGTCCGTCTGCTGAGGTGACTCGCCTACTTTGTGAGATGCCTCGTGGGGCTAGGACCTTCCCTGATCCCTAAACCTGTTAAAATAACAATATCTGGAGAATAATAAGTATGCAACACTGGCTTTTGAACACTTTCGAGGACTATCTAATATAAACTTATAAAGATATCACATAGTTGAACTACGTCAATACCCCTCTGATGCAGAGTAATTGCAATAATCAATTTATTTATTATGTATATTATTATTATGATTTATTATTATGATTATTTATTATTATTATTTTATTATCATTTTTATTTTTATTATTATTATTATTATTATTTATTATTATTTATTATTATTATTTATTTATACAAATGTAACCAATTAAAAACATATAATGTACAGGACTGTTGTTTTGCATTGCATTTTTATTTCTATTATTGTTATTATTATTTATTATTTTTATTTTATTATTATTATAATTATTATAATTATTTTTTATTAATTTATTATTATTATTTATTATTTATTTATACAAATTTAACCAATTAAAAACATATATATAATTTACAGGACTGTTGTTTTGTATTGCATTAGTGGTCTGAAATGCTTTTTGAGAAATGGAAAACCACTTTGTGAGATCACATTGTCGAGGGCAGAAGCTTGGCCAGGAAAAATATTTAATATGTAGTTTTTTTGTTTGTTTTTTCTAACTTAGTTTTTATTGCAGTTTCAGCAACTTATACAATCATCATCACATTCTTTCCCACTATATTTTAATTTTTACAGCTGTCTCTTTGTTTTTACACAAAATTTCACAACTTGAAACAAAGGGGGAGAGAGAAAACACGAAAAAACAAAACAAGACTTCATCTTAAACTGTAATTTCAATTGAATTCAGAGAAAAAGGGAGTACACATAATTAAACAATCCAAAGAATTAAAATAAAATAAATAAATGAATTTAAATAAAAAATAAATGTAGTGAAGGGTCGGAGGTCAGGGATGGGGAGTGTGTGTAAGGATGTGTGTTGTATGGGTGTGTGTATGTGCTTAGAGAGATGACGTGGGTCAGAAAGACAAAGATACAAGTATGATCCAGGATATATAACAATATTCAGATCACCAATCACTGTATTAGTATAATAGTATGCACTATACTAATTTTTAACAGTCTCTTCTGCACTATATTCACTTGTTTAATAGTCGTGTATCACAGCTGTTACCCTGCACTATATTCAGTTTTAACAGATTTCTTCATCTCCTTGTATTTTTATATATCTGGTATATTTTTTTGTACTTTGTACTACTAACTTTTTTACTGCCTTTTTACTAACATGTTTTGCACTATTGAACTGTGATGCTGGAAACTTGAATTTCCCTCAGGATTAATAAAGTTACTATCTATCTATCTATCTATCTATCTATCTATCTAATCATGGCAGGGCTCCACCTTTTAATAAATGTGTCTTTTTGGAGTCTTAGGGAATAGGTTATTTGTTCCATGTGGTAAATTTCCCATACCTTCTCAATCCATAAACTGTATGTTGGGGGCTCAGGTTTTAGCCACTTAATTGTGATGCATTTAATTGCTGCTGTTAGCAATATTTTAATATGAAGTTTAAATACATTTAGTTTGATAATGATTTTTCCTGAATATAATCTAATAGGCCTATAGGTGCAGATTGCTATGTTTTTATACACATTTTATGGTATTGTGCATAAGAATCAAAGAACAAAAAGTTTGTCGTTAAAGCATAACATGAAAAAACTCAAAATCCCATGATGCAGTTGGGCAGACGCAGATCCAACCTGCTGGGTCGGTATTTAATATGTAGTTTAAATAAATTTAGTTTGATAATGATTTTCCTGAATATAATCTAACGGGCCTATAGCTGCAGATTGCTTTGTTTTTATACTAATTTTATGGTATTTTGCATAAGAATCAAACAACAAAAAGTCGGTCGTTAAAGCTGAAGAGAGATTGGAGCAAATATGATTAAAAAAAGTTATTTTTATAATACGGTCGCTATTTCGTGACAATAGTACATGAAACATGTAACCTGAAAAAATCATGTTCCTCTGTGTCCTCCGGTGCTCCTAACGGCATCTGCAAGATTTCACAGACCGGAGGAAAACAAGCAGTAAGAGCTGATCCGAGGTCCGCTGTCCAGCTGCCGTCTATGAGAGCCAGCTGTCAATCGCTCGCGAACTCCGACCAAACGGTCAAACTAGGCCGCGCTGATCAAATATGAATCAATATTATGTTACGTTAATGCCTATTTTTCTCCTCAAATGTTTTCAGAATCATCTTTTAGTGCACTGTTTAGCTGTAAAATTAGAAAGTTTGTGACAACGCTGCCATTGTGAAATCTGGTGAAGGAATGCCAAGTTCCGGTCACATGACCGGAGCACAGCCAATAGGAACGCTGTCTCAATGAAATGACCTATGATTGGTCAAAGTCTCCTGTCACGGGCTAGATCTTCTAAAGCCTGAAAACAGAGCCATGAGGAGGTGCAGAGGTCTAGTTTTCTCTCAGAACACTTGAATTACAATATGCTGAAAGGTTATTATGGAATTTTTGCCCAATGATGCCAAAAATATACTGACTACTGCAGGTTTAAAGCATGACATGAAAAACTCAAAATCCCATGATGCAGTTGGGCAGTGGCAGATCCAACCTGCTGGGTCGATGCCCTCTGGAGCTGTGGAGCTGTTCATCATCATCGCTGCCTCACGTCTCTCTCTCTCTCTCTGTGTCGGATCCGTTAGAGGAGAAATGGCTGCAGCTCTGTCCCGTGCCCTCAAATTACCCGGTAAGATGCGCTACACGTATTTCTACCAGACAAACAGAGGAGACAGACTTTAAACAGACAATTTACTGCAACCCTTATCAGTCAGGACTGGATGGTCTGAGAGGATACAGCTCTCTGTAACGGTATTGATTCATTAGATGCGCTCATTCGTCACATATTGTTAACAGTATCTGATCCACATCAGCCCAGAATGATGGACATGTTTCCAAAGGATGCAATTATAATAGATGTCTGTATTTATAGATAGAGCAGCATGTAAAGCATCTCTGCTGTTGTTCTGCCTCTCAGCTAGCTGCTATAGCTAATGTTAACCAGCACAAGCTGACCTGCTCTGGAGAGTAAACAAGCATTAAAGCATGACAATAAACATTACATCTGACGCCAGGCAACAATATTGTACTGTTTACTAACCTTAATATTTGTCACAACTAGTGATGTGCAATAAACACTTGTATTATTGTAATTTTTTAAAATATATTTTTTAATATGATTGTAATTGTAGTATTATTTTTGTAATATTTTCTTTTGCTTTATTTTAAGAGGTCTCCAGTTTTGAGCAGGCTACAATAATTATTTATTTATAATGTTTTAAACATCAAAATAACCTTCATGCAATCATTACAAGATTTGTCATTTCAAGTAGTAGTTGTAGTATTAGTATATAAATGTGGTACAGATGAGATGATATATGGTCTCAAATTATGTGCACAATGATTATTTATTTATAGTGTTTTAAACATCAAAATAACCTGCAATCATAAGATTTATCATTACAAGTAGTAGTTGCAGTATTATTATTAGTATTATTGTTATTATTAGTAGTAGTATAAATATGGTACATATTTGGTACGTATACATATATGGTGATATAAACAGTAACCTTATTCTTGTTACTGCCCTCTGTAATAAGGTATGCTACAGTATATAAAGCTTGTTGTCCTTTATATAGTTTTATGTATAGTATATATATATTTATATATATATACTGTATATAAAATGTGCTGTGTTTGAGTACTAAAGGAGGGTACTTGAGTAAAATGCGTTATTGGACATTAAGACCTTTACATACAGAGGAAAAAAATAAACATTAGTAGCCAGAGTAAAGGAAGGATACATCTATAATGCATAAGTATTGTGAGACAATATATGAGTGATTGTGTATCAATAATCTGTGTCTCTGCAGGGAAGAAGGGCTCGGAGCTCGGGGAGTACGACCCTCTCACCCAAGCAGACAGCGAGGACGAGAGCGAAGAGGACGACCTCGTGCTCAACTACCCCCGGAATGGCCTCGGCAGGGACGGCTGCCTCGGCACGGGCTCCTCCAAGCTGCGAGGTGGCAGATCGGGAAGACTCGTGGGGGCCGAAGATGATGAGGCACAGGAGGAGGACGAGGAGGAAGAGGAGGACGAATGGAGAGAACGACTCCCCAGCAAGTCCAGGCAGGACAGAGACGACATGAAAGGCATGCAGTACTGGAGCCACAGGGACTCGGGCAGGGACAGGAGCGGGGAGGACAGAGGGGGGCCCGGGCCACTGGGGGGTGCCGGCCTGGGGGTTCATAGTGCCGAGGCGGAACAAAAGAGGATGAGGATGAAGAATGCTGTCCGAAGTGCGTTTTTCCTGGTGCCTCTGGTCAGCGCTGCGATGCTCGTGCTGCTGTGTGCATTTCTGATTCCGTGCCAGAAGGACAAGAGGCCTCAATGGGAGATAGCACTGGGAGATGCAGGAGGTAAAGAGAATAATGTCAAAGTTTGATACCATTTCATTACATCTTCAGTGACAAAATGACTGAAGAGTTTCAGGTTCTCTGATACTGATCCACATACAGTATAACACCACTTATAATGCTCTCTTTATAAAAACTTACTTAGGAGTCTTTGTGGCTAGACAAGGCTGGCTCACCCATTAATTAGTCAGCTGTAATTATACAGGATTGTGAGCTTCACTCTACCTACCACATGATCTGTTTCATCATGCATTATGAAAGCATTGGTAATAAACATGGACGACTCAACTCAACTTTGTTGTGGGTTCTCTGTCTAGGTGTCACTCCGCCAGCGCTGGCGTTGTGGGATGTTGACGGTGATTCAGTGGAAGATGTGTTTCTGGGTGTTACTGAATTGACCAATGACACGCATTCCACACAAGGGAACAAAAGTAAGTGAGGGATTCTTTCCTCGCCCTCCACTTTAAAGGGATAGATCAGGAGTTTTGAAGTGGGGTTGTATGAGGTACTTATCCATAGTCAGTGTATTACCTACAGTAGATGACGGTCAGCACGCCAACAGTATGGAGAAACAGACAGGAGTTACTGCACAAAAGCAAAGCAATGTACTGCTGTGGACGGGGCCGGCAGCAAAACGTATTTTAGTCACCTAAAAGAAAGGCCCACCTACAAAAATCTATATCGGTTTACACTATATTAACAATATTTTCATTCGTCAGACAGCCCTTTCTGACAGGGAACTGAAACCATTGTATCCATCTATGCTTTCGCCAAAGCCACCCGACACCATTGAAAAACTCTGCAATAACACAACAACATTTCTAAAATCGTACAGTGTATACCCAGCTTAACAGAGGCAGCGGTAGACCAGAAACTCCTGTGTTCTGCAAGATAACATTACAGTTTTTTTTAAAGGAGCCTGGTTGCTTTGGCGAGAACAAAGATAACGGCTTCTGTTCCCCGTCGGAAACATAGACTGTATAGCTGTCTTACGACAAGATAAACCAGTGAAAATATTATAAATATAGAGACTGATATAGATTCTTTTAGGTGGGCCTTTCTTTTAGGTGGCTAAAATATGTTTCGCTGCCGGCCCCGTCCACAGCAGTACATTGCTTTCCTTCCGTGCGGTAACTCCTGTCTGCTTCTCCAAGCTGGAGGCGTGCCGACCGTCATCTACTGTAGGTAATACACTGAATATGAATAAGTACCTCATACAACCCCACTTCAAAACACCCAAACTATCCCTTTAATCCTCTGTGTGTTTTCCTGGTTTATTGATTGATGATGTTCTTTCTTCCACCCAGTTTACAGTGCGGTGGCCCTATCTGCGGTCAACGGTCAGGTGCTGTGGAGTAAAGTCATGCGGGAGCCTGTGATGTACATCCAGTGTGGTCTGCAGTACAGCACCCAGCCCTCACCTGTGGTCCTCCTCATCAGCAAATCCATAATCACGGCAGTCAACGGCACCTCAGGTTAGGGTCCGTTTCATGTGTAGATCACAGGACTTAGTAATTAGTAACCTTTTTGTATTTGTTCTTATATTGTCTTAGTCTGTTATTCTGAAGCTTGTGTTCATATGCAAAAAAATGCATGTTTGAGCTAAATTCCTCTCAGCCTCCAGCTCCCCAACCAGACAAACAAAGGTAAGTCGATAAGAGCAATCCCCCCCTGTGGTATTCAAACCTTTTATTCAAACAGGGTCAAAGAGGTTTCCTTTCACTCCACAGGGAAAAACTTGTGGCCGGCCGGGCATGGGATTCAGAACATTGAATCCCAGGCGGTGTTAATCCCAGACCTCCAGGGGGACTCGGTCCAAGATCTGCTCATAGCTACCCTGCCTGCAGACCCGGTATGGCTATGACAAGCCGCCTCCCTCTTCATGTGATCATGTTTCCACACCTTTGTATTCAGACACTACATACCTTTTTTCTGCTGTACTCATTTTCAGGCTGTGGATCTCTTCCTGACGTTGATCTCCGGGCAGACGGGGGCGTCGATCGGAAGTCCCGTGCCTTTCAACATCACCGGACAAGGAAAGCTCATCGGTCCTTTGCTGCATGAGACACAGCAAGGGGCTTACTACATCCTCTTTGGACTAGGTAAAGGAATCAACCAGCAATACAAAGATCAACAGTCACCACGTGTGTGTGTGTTCAGGCTGTTGGCATTAGTCTAGGCTGTTGTTAGCATTCCGAGGTAACTCATTCAGTTCATTTATATTCCATTATTTTAACTGCAGGTGTACAAGACTTTGTGTCAATGTCTTTTTTCCTCAGGTAATGTAGAGGCCATCTCTCTGGGCGATATCTACATTCGCGCCACTGGCAAAATGCCCATAACTCAGACACTTAAAAAGAAGGATCCAGTGTGGGAGAAACTCAAGAAAACCAACTCCTCCTCCTTCATACAGATTTACAGGTACATCTCAGTGACTGGCACATAGCTCCCACTTGTAAATCCTAATTGAAAGTGGAATGTTTTTTTGATGTATGCACTTTAATTCAATTCATTTTATTTTAATCATTTTTTTTTTTGGGGGGGGGGGGGTTCCTATTATTATTAGTAATAATTGTATTATTTTTATTTGATTTATTGATTTATTTTCTATTAATGTCTTGTATTACACAATTTACATTGTTAATAATTTCCATCTTTAAAACCATTACATTAAATTAATAATTAGTTAGTTAATATTTATCACAAAATAGTATGTACTTTAAAATGTAAACTGTTTGTATTGCAGTATTCTTCATTGTCTTAAGTCACATTATTACATTGTGACAATATTTGTTGCCAGACAATTTTTTTAACACGTTATTTGATGACTTACTGGGGAAACATGGTGTTCAGTTTCCTGGGTTGGATACGCAGTAAAAATCAATGACTGGTTTACTGCTGGTTTATTAGACAGTTTGCGAGTGATATATAAGTCCAAATCACACCTGTGTTATCGTCTCTCTAGAGGATCTGAGCAAGTGCAGTTCCTGCTCCCTCTTGTGGCCGGTTTTGGCAACAACCACAACAGCCTGGACACCGTTTCTTTCCTCAACTCCACCAAGAGTGACTGGGTGCTGGTGTATGGCGTCAGCACCCAGTCACTGGTGTATGGCTACAGCAAACTGTCAGTGCTCCGACAGAAGGACATACGTAAAGAATGGACCTTCAACTCAGCTCTCATTTGCAGGTAAAGCCTGCTGCAGGTCACTGTGTCACTACTGACTGAGTTACCATTACATTTCTGTTACTGCCAACAATACCACTATCATGAGGAGACAAAAATACAGAGGCGTAAGCTGAGGTTATCGAATTTCCACCATAAATCCCAACATGACAACACTGTTTAAGCTTTTTTTGAACTACCGAAAAGAATTGTGTGCATTTTCTCTAAAATATTTCTTGGCCTGTCGCAGCCAACCCGCCCCAGGACACTTCAACGATGACGGAATCCTTGATCTTTTCATTCAGCATTCAGCAAATGGCACCATGAAGGTAAAACAAACAGTCCTTTCACACATCAAGGCTCAAGTTAACGCAAGGGCTGACAGGCTGTGGGTTAAACTGATCATTTTTTTTGGTTTGGAAATATTGGTCCTCATGCAAGAACCACTCGTACAGACAGATTTGTTCTTAAGTGGGCCATATGAGTTATATAGGAGACCTTGTCGCATTTCTTGTATTTTCAATTTTCTCTTATGTATGAACACAATTTACGAGTGGTCCAGACCTGTCGTAGGAGTCATGTGCAATTAGTCTGCTGTTATCCAAACCTAGTTTTTCACTAATGGATTGTATATTTCATTACTTTGAAGTAGGGCTGTCCCGAATACCATTTGTTGGGCTTCGAAGCTTCGATGAGGTATATTCGAAGATATTCGAAGCCGCTACCACATTACTGTATTACCTCTACACATAAACAAACAGCAATATCTGTCTGAGAATAATGAATAATAATTCATGTTGAATATGAATAATGAATAATGTTGTGGGATTATTCCTTATATCATGGGCTATTTTGGGATTTATACATTATTATTACATACTTATATATATATATAAAAATATCCCAAAACAAAGCATTCGAATACTGATTTGGAGGTCAATTACCATGGCAACGGTCGAAGCTTCGAAGCATTCAGGTCAGCCCTACTTTGAAGTGATTTTGAGTTTGAAAATCCATGGTAAATTACACTTCATAATTATGTTGACATCATCCTCTTTGACTCTGCATTTCGAATTATAATACAATTTGAAATGTAATTTATATTGGCCATTGATGCTATTATATAACACTACAATATCAATATGAATTGAAGGTTCATTTGTCTCTGTATATAATAACGACAACGGGAAGTGTAACCAGACGCGTCACAGCTGACTTCTTTTGGATGCGCGTCAGGCTCTTGGAAGAGAGCGTGTCTTTAGACAGCGTGCTGATATATTGGCAGAGACAGATGAATGGGGCAGGACATGCAGCCTTATGTGGTATAATTGAGGCATTCATTATGCTAATTCACAATTCTCATGAATGCACTCATTTACGCACAGGTGGCATTCATCCTGTTTATGCAGGTCATTTACACAGTTATCTGAAGTCAGGAGCGCTTTGCTGAGTCTGATGTGGCACACTCGTACGAGCCCACGATACGGAAAAAAAATTAGAGAAAGTTAAGACAAGAATACGAAAATGTTCTTGCATGAGGCCCGTTGAGTTGACAGAAAAAATAAGATTTAGAGTCTTGAGGATATATCTCTAACTGACCTCTAAGTTTGCTCTAACTGTACCGGTTATCTCCTCTTCCCTCTCTCAGGCGCTGGTTGTTGACGGGGCCAACGGGCATCTACTCTGGTCAGCAGAGTTTGTGTGTCCTCATCTTGTTTTGGAAACTTCAGCAATCTCCACCTCAACTGGTCAATCAGCTTTCCTCTTCTGGGCCAGCGATCCAATCAAAGCACAGAGGAATGCCACCAAGACAACCGTGAGTCTGCTTTTAGAGAAGATTATTGAGGCAAAGTGGTGTGTAAATAGAAAAAAGAAAAAAAGAAACAGAAAGAGCCTGCTGTGTATGAATCGTGCAAAACGTATTGTCTTTGAGTCTGACCTTGAAATACTCAACTGTCCACGCTGGATGTGTAGGTGGCACCTATCGTCGCAGCGGAGCCGCTCATCAGAAAACTCTTCCTGTTGCACCCTGCATATCCCACAATCCTGCTGGAGCTCACCAGCACCACAGACACCGCAGTCACCTCCGCAGGTGAGAGTTCAAATCTACTGCCGAACAATATCTGCTTTAAAGAGGACCTATTATGCTTTTGTGATTTTTCCCCTTTCCTTTAGTGTGTTACTGTATATAGTTTTTTTTGTGCATGTAAAAGTCTGTAAAAAACTGCTGAAATGCCTTGCTTTGAAGAAGTTCTGCCTTTTTTTCCGTAACGTGGTGATGTCACCAAGTAACACTAGTCACTAGGCAAGTACTAAACCTGACCAATCAGAGCAGACTGGGCTGCAGCACAGCCGGTATGAGAAAAATTAGAAAAAAAACTTTAAACATGTTCTAGTAGAACCCCCAAATACAAGTATGAACCTTAAAATAAGCATAATACAGTAGGTCCTCTTTAATGCCTAGATTTCATATCATAACCTTTAATCATTCACTATCCAAAGTCACGTTACCAAGTGTTCTTGAAAAGTATTTCAGTAGTAGATGAGAAAAAGATGGCAATATTGTAAATACACGTTTAAGTCATACAAATGTTCTACCTCCTATTTTGTCTTACTTTGTGTCTAACAGTGAGCTACCAGGAACGTCAGAAAGACGCCTCCTACATCACCGTATCCTCCCGACCTACGCCCGACTCAAAGCCCGGTGCTCAGATAGTCAAGAGCATGAGCCTCAGAGCCGCCATCACCAAAGGACAAATAGTCCGACTAGAGGAAAGCAGCAAGCCCGGGGTAGCCGTTAAACCCGGCGTGTTTGAGGTCAACAAGTTCTTCAGGGGGTTGTCCTTTAAACACCAGGTGAGAAAGACGCAAGTGTGAGATTATTTGAGATTTGTGGGTCAGTTTGATTGATTACACTCGATGATAAATCTCGCTTAACTGTGTTGCTTTGTTTAGTGATGAGCCCTGCGTCACAGGGGAGCAACTAAAAGGACTCACGTAAGGATGAAAGGGACACAAGTCTGGTGGATAGCTGCACTAAGGAGACATTGAGAATTCATTTTGGAGGTGTATATACATTTTGTTTGGTTCACTGAGTATGAATTTCTGTTACTTGACATTTATTTTCTGTAAAAACATCATTTGTAGGTAGGTTTTGTTTGTATTACTTTTGGTTTTTATTATGTTTGTGAAAATGAACATGCTTATTTAAATTATTTAACTTGGGGAATCTTTGAATATTTCATTGAATGTTTACGATTGTTTGGACTTGATTGCGAGAAAGGTAACTTTATACTGTAGTTTATTACGGACAGTGAAGCATAATAATCCTGATGAAAGAACATGTAAATGTGTTTACAGTATGCAGCACTCATAACTCCTCCGAAGCCAGTATATTCATGTTGTCATAAAGCCACTGATAGTGTTCCTTCCGCTCATCACCAAGCTAACAGTATATGGAGTCTGTAAATATTTAATGCTGTACAGTATTTATTGAATTGCTTTTACGTTTAGATTTTTTCTTGTTTTATTTGTTGATTTATGTTGTTGAATATTTTACGGTTATATAATCATATAATTTATTGATTTTTTTCTCAGAATATGTGGCTGCTAAAGGTTATGGCAATTTAAATGTACGCTGCAACTTCGCAATATCACCAGTTAAAGTGTGAAAATCAATTCCTACTGCATCATGTGTCCTTTATTTCACCGTCTCAAGTTTGTGTGATCAGTGAAATTGTGCAGACAACCGGCTAATAAGAATTATTATTAGAAAAAAAGAGAGCGGTGTGGTGTTACAGTAGCGCAGGGTGGCGTTATTACAGCTCCGCAACCAAAATGATCTGTTGTTTTCCGGAATGCTACCACATCAAACGCTACAACGGATGCATCAGGTGTCACTGGCTCGGACTGTGGGCTTTCACTGTGAATTGTGGCAAAGCACGCACACTAACTGTTGGATGGATGTGCATGTACTGTTCATTGATGGGGACAGAGAGGTCAACCAGGCAAAACAATATACTGATGCTGCATTTGAAACACTTGATCTCCTATGTCGGGAAAAACCCAGTTAATAATATGCCAAATTAGTATGATTACCAGCACCTTCCAAGTTTGGAAACTTCTTCTTTTCTCCACATGTCATGTTGTTTTGTCACTACAACTGGAACGACTCTGTGGGCCTTCCTGGACTTCCTCTGCAGTGTTTTCAGGGTTTTTGTTATCGACACTGAGATAGGGCGGTCCCAGGCTGAGTATGGCAATCCATTGTAACATTCCACACTCCTATCTGTAATTACATTTTAGATATTCATAATAGCATTTCTCATAGTCAAAAATGTATTCTCACTAGTCAGAATGGTAATTAAAAATATCCACCATAACATTTTTACTAGTAGAAAGTGTATTTCTATATTAAGATATCTATATGTATTATATCAAATATATAATATAATAATAATAATAATATGTACATATTAAGATATCTACAACTTTGATTTTGCATATTATCTTTTAAGATATCCAGAGCACATACCCACAATACATTTTTGGATATCTGCAATTGCATTGTTTCTAGTTATATTTCTAATTGAAGATTTCTGAAAAATTGACTGCAGTTTTACCAGTTACAATGCCAATAGGTCCCTTTCATAGCAGCCATTCTGACATGTCATTGCAAGGTAAACACAGCTGGAATTAATAACATTAATTATGGCCCTGTTCCATTTAGGTGGGCCAGGACCCTGGTAATGTGGTGCCTTCAAATGTTTATCGTGTTTACGAGATGGGAAGTCGTGTACACAATATGCGTGGCGTTCAAGTGGTTAAGTCGTGAAGAACACTGCTGCTAAGCAACGGCAATAATAACGTTATTGTCAGAGTCTAGAAGCCACAGAGGCTAACAATTTAGCAAGCGGGTAACATAATGCAGTAAATGCAAAGGCATAATGACAGAGGAAAAAAGATGAGGCCATTCAAATATCAGCATTTTCCTCAGAAATATTATAAAATTACCTAGAAAACTATATACGACTAAAATCACAATATATTAACTTATTATGCACCGAAAAATTAACTTCCATGGCCTCCGACATTTCTCACAACGCCAACAAACACATCACAAGTCTTGAACTCTGAGCTCTCAGAAACTTTCCATTTACAAGGTCGTGAATACGACATGAGGGGGCGTTTATATGGGCCCAACTCATAAACACAGTAAACACAACCCCATTTGAAGGCACCATTGGCTCACTGAGATGGCTGTGACACTAAATAGAACGGGATCATAATTAATTGTATCAATTACACCTGTGTTTATCCTGCAATTACATGTCATAATGGCTGCTGTGAAAAGGGCCAATAATGACATTTTTACTAGTCGGTCACAATGTATTTTGGATATTCAAAATTACATTATAGATATCTTGAATGTTTTTCCATTTTGGATATTTTAAATTAAAAATTATGACTAGTAACATTTGGAATGTAGATATCTGAAATGGGAGTTTTTCCTAGTAAGAATTCTACTGCAGCTCAATACACATGACCGGCAAAAGTGACATCATTTGCCTAGGAAGAATGACGTAGTGGATATCTGAAACTGTAATTGTGGATAGGAATTGAATCACGGATATCTGAAATACATATCCAGTCTAGCTATTAAATGTTAAAATGGCTTGCGTATCATACTGTAATTACATGCACTACTAAAGTCTTAATAAAAGGGGATAACAATTGTAAACTGCAGCACATGCTCAGTGGACTTTGGTGCAAGTTGGTGGTGTTTGATCACACAATAAGCCTCTCTCTGACACTATGATGAGAACATAAGGCTGGCATAAACACTAATTTGAATGAACCCCCAATCAAAGAATAATCTTACTAGAAAAGTGAATAAATCACAACCCACATACACTTCCAGGTTCATAAAATACTGCACCAATCTTCCACACAATCTTAAAGGGACAGTTCATCCAAAACTTAATAAATCATATTTTTACTTTTAATAGGAGTGCGGTCTATTTATCCGAATAGTTTTAGTTTGTCAACAGCAGCATCTCTTTTAAATAGAATCACACTGCTACTCACAATGACCAAAAGACGTTGTTGTGAACAGCTTCAATATGAGCTACCAGTCTTTTCTATTCAGGTATGTCCACCTGTCTTATCACCTTGCAGAATAAGAAGGAACTGGGTCTGTAGATCAAGTTTTAGTGTGTGTTTTAGTTGAACTACCCCTTTAAGATAACCCCAATAAAACAGCTGAATAAAAGACACAACCGTGGGTATGTGAGTGTTAAGTGTGTATTTACAGTAAAGGGGAACATCTGTCACACTGGATACAAGCAAAGAGGGGTCAGAGGTCAGCAGACAGTCACACAGTTCATGGGTCATGACCCACGTAGAATTTGGACAGGAAGTCTGTGCCGCGAGGCTCCTGAGTCTCGTTAAAATAGCGCATTACGTGGGTCTTCTGCTTCCAGACGTGGATCGTTTCCTGGAGTTCCATTTTCCCCTGCGGATTAAATAACAAACACATGGAAAATGTTTCAACACATCCTGGAAGACACAGTAAGTAATAGTCTACATTTTCATTCATTCAACTGTGATGGGTATTTGGATCCAACAACACTGAGATGAGGTACTGGGCAGCCTAAGAAACAGCCTAAAAAAAGCTGACTCCAAGAACAAAATTACTAGTTGCATCAATTAGGAAATTAAAATGATTATGGATGTTCACAGATCAGCGGCAGGCTGTTTTTACCTTAATGACTAACATGTCGATCACACGGGGGTCAGTGACGTGCTTGTTTTTGTCGAACATCTCCCTCACTTTGTCTCTTCCCTGACGCACTGGGATGTCCAGCTGAAACACTGCCACTGTAGAGAAAGAAATACAAACAAAGTCACTCTGTTTCCAATACATGAACTTCACCCAGAAACTCATTTTTTAAATCATTGTTATTTAATTATGTTATTCTTTATATTTCTTATAACTAGGGCTGTGTATTGAGAAAAAATTCTGGCGATACAAAACACATCATGATACAGGGGTTACGATTCAATATATTGCAATACAGTTAGCATAAAATCTATAGTGATTTTGAGAATCAATACAGTATCACAAAATGTAATATGGCAATACTTTATATTTTCGATATTTTCTTACACCCCTGTTAGGCACTATGCACAGACGCTTAGGTGTGGATGTTAGTTATGTTTTATTCAGAAAAAGAAGAAAGATTTATTGGGTAACCAGGCGTTTGGTACAGTAGAGAGCAAGGCCAGTCCCATGCTCAGACTTTAGGGTATCGGTGTCACTGCATATCTTTTCGCGTTCATAACAAGGGTCTTTAAAAAATGTACAAGTTCATCATTAATATCCAAGGTGTATGGAGGGAGTTTCAATCATAATCATTATATATTGAGAATCTGAAAATACAAGTACAAATCTCCTGTCTTATCTTGAGGTATTATGGGACCGACAATGTGGAGTGCACAGCATCCAACCTGTCAGCACAATATAAACCAGTTTGTGCCTCATGCATTAACTGGTACTAAATGTAAACAGACACTCTACATAAGATGGTAGGACCCTTAAACGAGGAAAATATACACATTTCATAACAATTCACATTAACAAGTTGACTGACTGTGCTAGAAGGTGATTTCAAATATCTGTGCACCATAATCTAAAATAGGATGGTCCATCTTAAAGTAGGAACCCACAGAACACCTGGTTAGAATGGAGGAGTGCACTGTTTAGCTAGTTAAAACCAGTCTATCGTATTTTGCAACATGTAGAAAACCAATAACAAAAAAGTCTTCATATGAATGAAGGTGTTAATCCCGTTATTGCTTTTTGGAACCGTATAAATGTGGGAAGGTGTAACGTTAAATACTGTAAGTATCTATGTAAGTATGAATGCTTTTGCTCAAGATTCAATATTATATTATATATTATATTATATTATATATTATATTATATTATAATATATATTATATATTATTCTATATATATATATAATGCTATTATATATATATAGAATAATATATTATAATAATATAATACAAATAATAATACAATAATATAACAATAATAATACAATAATATAACAATAATAATATAATATATAATAATAATATAATATATATATAATATATATATATAAGACAAATTCAACGTTTCCATTACATGTTGGGGAACATATATTATTAATATATATTATACTATAATATATATTAAAAATATATTGTATTATTATATTATATATAATATAATATATATATAATATAATAACAATACAAATAATATAATAATAATAATAATATAATATATTATATATTATATATATATTATATATTATTATATAAGACAAATTCAACATTTCCATTACATGTTGGGGAACATATATTATTATATATATTATATTATAATATATATTAAATATATATTGTATTATTATATTATATATAATATAATATATATAATTATAATAATACAAATAATATAATAATAATAATATATTATATATACAATATTATATATATATCATATATATATATATAATATTATATATATATAATATATATTATTATATAAGACAAATTCAACGTTTCCATTAAATGTTAAGTAACATATAAAGTGCAGAGTGTATTGTTATGGTTGGCTGCTGTTTGGTAGCAGCTAATGTTGGTTCTGCTGAACCTCCACACAGACTCGACCTTGACGCTGGCGCTGCTCTTTATAAACCTTTTAACAGCCACAGCGGAGCCACATACCTGTGTTGGGGACCTCTCGGTACCAGGCTCGGTACAGCTCCCGGACCCGGCGCTTAGCTTCGTCCAGGTCGCGGCTAAAGATGGGTTTAACAACTCTAGAAGCTCCAGCTGCTGCTCGGGTCGCCGCGGTGGACGCCATGTCTACTGCTGTCACTACGGCGCTTCCGGTTCTACTGCTTCTTCTTCTTCTCTTGGTAATAGCGGCAGACTAGACGCAGCAGAGGCGAGTTGCTGCCCTCCACAGGTCACTTGTAGATCTCCACTGGCTGGATCAAATCCTCATGTAGAGTCCTGTGAGACGAAGAAAGTGGATTACAGCCTTTGTTGTTTCGCTGTTCTCTGTGCTAAGTATTGTATGTATATGTATATATACACATATATACATATACATACATGCATATATATGTATATTAAAGATTCAAGATTCAAGAGTTGTATTTGCCATTTGCACCTAAAATAAGTACATTGGAATTCTGAGCAGTTTACACCGAGTCAGCTTTAAGAAAAGAAAAGAAAAGGTAGAAAAGACACAAGGTAATTACAGTACAAAATAAGTAGCGCATTCAACTCAACACAATAAATAAATAAATTATGAAAATATATAATAAATATATATATAAAACGCCCTCAGTGTAGTCAATAAATAAACTAAACTACCCTCTGCATAGGAACGATACCCTTATAACATTACCCATATATGTATTTATGTATGTATGTATATGTATATGTAAATATATACATATACATATACATACATATGTATATATATACATATACATAGCCTACATACATATATATATATATATATACATACATATATACATACATAAATACATACATACATATATACATACATACATATATGGGTAATGTTATAAGGGTATCGTTCCTATGCAGAGGGTAGTTTAGTTTATTTATTGACTACACTGAGGGCGTTTTATATATATATATATATATATATATATAAGAGAGAGAAAGAGAGAGAGACAGAGAGACAGACAGAAGAAAGAAACAGAAGAACGAGAGAGAGAGAGAAGAAAGAGAGAAAGAAAGACAGAACAGAGAGAGAGAGAGAGAGAGAGAGAGAGAGAGAGAGAGACAGAGTAAAGACCCCATATGCCGGATTCTCATCTGCAGGGTATCCAGTTTCACCCTGACAGCGTCTCCCTGAGTGGTTCCTGTGAGTTCAGGCTTGAAGCCATGGAAGACTCACTATTGCAACCACTGATAGGCTGATAGACTGCTACTGTAGTGCCTACATAAGGCACACATGTACAGTCCATCACTACAGTGGAAACCAAACTGTAGGGATGTCTCAGTGAGACGTATCACATGCCTGGCATATTATCAGCGGGTGATTTTAATGACAGAAAGCGGTCCTTTAAGTAAACTTTTTTGGGAGGCCCGTGACATCACATATGACGTCACGGAACATAAGCCCCGCCCAATAACTTGTATTACTGCTGACATCCCCTGTGACGTCATACATGACGTCACAGAATTAAGAATCCCCATGTCACATCCTCGTTTTGGAATACAGTACTATATAAACTTCACTAAACCACAGTGGAGATAATCCTGTGTAATGCAGATTTCACAGTATAGTCAAGACCTTTTAATGCAACATTTAAATATATTCTGAAGGCCTATCTATAAATTATAACATTTGATTGTAAAATTGATCAGTATTTACTGCTCCAAAGTAATTAATAAAGTTGTACTAAACTGCATTACACTTTGAGGTGGTTCTAATGTTTTTGTTCATTAAAAAAATTAAATGAGCTGGACTTAAGACAAGCCAAATATTAAAAATACTTTTCAATGTTTGTTTTATTAAAATACAACACCACAATGTGCCTGACTGTGTCTACACACTCAACAAAAAAAAAAATTCTAGGTAGTATGTATTGCAGGGCTATTGCATTACATTACATCATGCTGCTTTTTATATATTTCTGTATTTATGGCAATACTCTATTGGGATAGAATGAAGAACAGATATAAGCATGTGTGTAATAGGTGTGCAGCATCATTGAAATGAAATGTGTTTCTGTTGAACTTTTTTTATTGATTGCAAAAATTGTGTATAATTTACAAAGATGATACGGGCTCTACAGTACATTAAATATGAAAATATTTTCAAAAGGCAGGTAGATAAGTCATTTTTATCACAATTCATACCGTCAATAAAAAAAAAAAATTGGCTCATTGATGCAACACCTGTCATTTGTTATGCGGTGGCACATAAATACCAACAATGACCAGGGGAGACTGGAAGCTTGAGAGTTCCTGCTTCTCAGCCACGGTTTAAAAAATAAAAGACATCTGTGACGTGGGACAACATTCATCCAACAGCTTTTACAAGCGAAGAAAGTTGAGCCTGAATTTGCTTCTATACAATCATAGACCAACTTCCAATTCAGCCTGCCAGGAATTAAACTTTTGCTGTGTTGTATTAATCCCCAATATATTTTTTTCAGAATTTCATATTCACAAACACAATACTACATAAGCACACTTCTCTCCAGGTTAAAAAAAAAAATAATTACAGCAAATGATAAGCCCCGATTTCTAAAGAAACGCGTGCCATTTTCACAGAGTAAACATGACTCAAAAGCTGTACAACATAGAAAACTGAGATGACAGTAGCTCTAATGTAACTGTGTTGACCCCTTGCTGTAAGGCAGAAGACACAGAGGCGATAAACAAAAGAAGCTGATACAGTATGAACTCTTTATCGACAATACCTGATAAAAAAAAGAAATGTATCACTCGCAAATATTCCAGTTTTCAGACCAAATGCTCACTCATACATGCTTGCACTCAAAGCAAGCAAAAGCTAAAATAAAAAAAAAGAAAAGTGCAGTTTAATATATGATGTGTGGCCCAGTGTAATAAAACCGGCTAATAGCTACTCTATGCTGCTCATTGGCAGAATGATTGTATACTAAGGCACTATCGTGGTCCCCACACAGACGGAACTGTACAAGTCCAACGATCATCTCCTCTGCTTTTCTGTTTATCTCTTTGATTCAGTCACCACGGTGCAGACACACCTGCAAAACAAGAAACATACAGGAAGAATTAAATGAAACTTAATATAACCTGAAATTTCAACAAATATCTGCCACTAAAAAATCCATTTCCCTGACTGTTCTACATGCGTCCATACCTGACACTGTGTCTGCCAGAGCGTTAGCACCAGCAGCAGAGTCTCAGTGGTCCAGGCTGTTGCCCAGCTTCTGCCCCTCCTGCAGAGCAGCCATGGCCAGCCTCAGGTGCTCCTTTAGACTCTGGATCTCTCGCTCGCTCCGGCCCTTCATCCCACTCAGCTCCTCGTGCACCTCTGTGTATCGTTCACAGGCCAGCCGTTTCTCCTGCGGGGGCAAAGAGGAGTAGACGGGCTTAACAGTGGCAGTGCCAGATATATTCTTTTGCTGGTGCCATGGGGTACCTTAACTTTTCAGAGAAAGTGCTCTGAAATTCTGGTTTCACATTAATGTGCCGGTCGCCACAATGTAATTTCTACTTCAATACCCCCACACACACGCAGTACCCACTCCGCCAGTTACAATGTCATTTTGTGTTAACACAAGGCGAGATATTCAGCCAAAAGGGTTATAGAGGTAAGGTTCAGAAGCCTGCCTACATAAACGCACCTCAATATAACATTTCCCAGTTATGCCACGGACTGGGCTTGCACACAAGCAGCAAGCAACAGACAGAGGTTTGTGCATTTCAGCCTCTGAGATTCTGAGATCACAAACTCATGCTGCCAGTTACCAACACCTCCACCAATGAATCAACAGTATTCTGTTCCATAGACCTAATGTTATGTGAATGAGCATTGCATAGTGTTCGCGTCACAACCGACCGTGGTGTTCAACGAAAGAGAGAGAGAGAGAGAGAGACACGTAAAGAGCTGTTTCTATGTGCTGATTTAGAGTGATTATTGTAAATGCTTTGATTAATAAATGTAAATAAATGCTTTGTTTGTGATGACAGTTTTGTTTGTTCACTGTGGATTTTTTTTTTATGCGTTCTATGACTTTTTCTATCCCCCTGGCCTTTGCTAATCCTCCGTCAGAAACTCATGTGCACACACACTTTGACTGTCACAAACACACTCAATTAAATCTATTCTAAAGCATTAAAATGAAAAAATATGAATAAACAACAGGAATGTCTTGGGGGTGCTATGGCTGTCCTAGCACCCTCAAGCCCCTCCCTGGTGCTGCCTATGAGGCATAAGTTCCTCAATCTGCCTCATATAATACTACATCATGGACCATCTCAGTGTGATATCACACCCACTAAGACATGTATACTTTCTGTATAAGCATGCTATATTTGTTTTTCTTTAATTACAATATTCATATATGCCTCAGAGCAGCACCAAATAACAGAGGCAGGGAAGGTACATATTATACAAATAAGACAGACAGAGCATCCAGTAAGTGCTGGACTTTGTCAAATTCATTCACTTTATAGAACTCACTGGATGAAGACGCCCAGAGCCGAAGAAAGCAGGGTCTTCCCAGCCCATCTAAATCTAAGCAGGGCCACCTAAGACCTATACAGATTCATCTCACGTCTTTTTTTAATGAACTTTGTATTCATCATTTTACTGTTCTCAATAAGCCAAACTAGAATTATTGCCTCACAAAATGTCATCACTTCATCATTTTATCCTCTTAGACATTTGTGTGAAATTGTCAAAATTTGCATATCAATTCTTGAGTTGTGGCCAAAAACGTGTTTTGTGAGGTCACAGTGACCTTGACCTTTGATCACCAAATTCTAATCCGTTCATCCTTGAGTCCAAGTGGACGTGCCAAATGTAATGAAATTCCCTCAGCGTTCCTGAGATACCACACAAAAATGGGACGGACAGATGGACGGACAGATGGACGGACGGAGGTTCTTATTTGACATGTATTTATCTAGGATAGTCCTGTTGAGATTAAAAATTTCTTTTCCGAGGGAGTCCTGGCCAAGACGGCAGCAAAAAATGTTCACATATAAAAGCACAAATATCAGACTTAAAAACAAAACAGGAAAGGGTTAAAACAAATAACATACGGCAAACTACATCAACCAATGGATTAGCTTTAGATGAGTTCGATAAAAATCTGGAAAATTTGTTGCACTGCATTTTCTGAAAGCTTCCAGGTTATAAGACACGTAACCACCTTGGTCAATGACGTGAGGATTAACATTCCGTGTTATTCATCTAATAGTAAAGGGATTACAGATACAAAATATACATACTTGTACAGACCGACACACAGACAAACAGACACACAGACAGACAGGCAGACAGAAAGACAGACAGACAGACAGATGGAGTACCGTGTTAAGAAACTGCAGCTCGTTCCTTAGACAGCTGATCTCCTTGTGTAAGTACTCTATCTCGTTTTCTTTCACCCTGAGCAGAACCTGGCAGAAAAACAACAAAACACAACGTGGTCGTCATTCGCTGCCGAAAGGAAGACAAAAACAACACACAGAACGTCTTATTATTACCATAAATCATAATAATTATCATGCGAGTCCACCAAAAAAGCAATTGTGTTCTGGCTGATTTATGATAAACACAGGGGGCATTCTCTGTAATTTATTACATTCTCTTTCGGCCAATTACTGTTTATCATGACATGCGGTTTGTATTCTCAAAACAGCAACACTAGTTTGGTAAACAAAGAGTATAAATAAACTGCTACATTTTTGTTACTTTTAGGTTTTGCTTCATAATGACTCTCGGAGGCTGGGTAGTGTCATTTGTTTGGACAGCAGGGAGGCCTAATTAAGTGTATTCCTGAACATTTTGCAAAAACACTTTCTGTGACACAAACACTGAAAGTCATGCTTTACATGTCTACATGATGAACCGTCCAACATTACCTATGACTTTTAGCTAATTGAAACCGAGTGGCGGGAGAGTTTCTTAACTTCCTTTCGTCCCGAGACTTAGGGCGCTTTCACTAGCCAACATTTAGTCTGTTTTAATCGAACTCTGGTGCGGTTCAACCCTTGGTGCAGTTTGTTTGGGCGGTTGTGAACGCAGTAATTGTACTCTGGTACGGACCAAAACAACCGGTTTCAAGTGAACCAAAACGCAGGCTGGCTGTGTGGGCATTTGTTGAGATGGACACATGTAAATGACCTTCTGCAGAAGTCCGATGTTTGCTTGACATCCGAAGAGAACAGAATATGCTAAATAAAGTCCATAAAAATAGGGACTTTTATAAAGTCATTGGAGATAAACTGGAGGAAAAGGGATTCGTGCGCACAGTAGATCAGTGCCGAGTCAAAGTGAAAACACTTTGACAACAATGTATCAAAGTCCGCGATTCCCTGCACAGAAGTGGCAGCTCTCGAGATGAAAAAGATACATTTGCACCATCATACATGCTCCACAGCAGATTGCTTTTCTATATGGTCTGCTTTAATTTGTGCACTGTGAAACCGAACCAGACTAAATAGAAAACAAACCAAAAGTATCAATTTCACTCTTATTCGGACTAGACAAGCAGACTGTGGCTTGTGAAAGCGCCCTTAAAAAGGGTCAGTTCTCTTTTCTTCTGGTTTAATTTGTCCAGGTTTTGCAGGATTTACCGCTGAGACTTTGGCCCACACACCCCAACACAGTGAAGTGAAATGGAATTTTGTTTTAGTAATGAAAGCACTGAACGATTACATCTTAAAAGCTCATAAAGCGACATGCTTTTCCACAAAAGACGGCTCTGTTACGCTAGATAAACCCACAGTTGTCACCGTGAACAGTTCACACAGATTCATTTTATACAGCAGTCAGTGGAATATTCTGATAAATATATACTTGTAGAGGAAAATGTTTTTTAGAACCTGAAAATGAAAATACATGACGAAAGTTTAGATTAGCAAATACATAAATGACTGTGACGGCTACACACAGGTAGCTCTGTTTAATCACTGTGTAATCTAAATCCAGTAACAACACATTTCTTTTATTTGACTTCGTAGAATTGAAATTGAATGAATTGTTCTTAGATTAATTGGGGGCAGTCCGAGAGCTGGCTGCATTTTTAGGCAACCGGTATCACAGTTATTGTTGACTTTCAATGCAGTGGGTGATATTTTCACACTTGTGCACATCTGATGTGCGCTGCTGTCAGTTCAGGAAGTTACAAAAAGCTGGCAGACACAGACCCTCCCCAACCCCCCATCATCTACTTCCAGTTTCATGTATACAAGCTGTTACCTCTAGCTCACTGGGTGTCCTGTCTTTGTTGTTCTCTGAGCTCTGAGATGTGCCGGTTGATCGTGTTCGACTGATCTCTTCCGTCAAACGGGCCTTTAAGTCCTGCAGAGGAAAATATTTTGCATTTAGAATTTGAATGACGCCCGTTGAGTGGCATACATTTGCAGACAATAGATCACAAGTCTTATACAGCCAGACTACCGACTCTGGATTTCATCTTTTTTACTGTACAAACAAAGAAATAAAAGCATGTCTGCAACTTTTCTGCTTGTTCTGCTTTTATGAGTAATCTGCTGCTGATAACTCACCTGGTTCTCTTTCTTCAGCTGCTCCATGTCTCTCTCCTTGCGGCTGATCTCCCTCTCTCTCTCAGCGCTGTTTTGCTCGGCTCGGTTTAGCTCCAGACACTTCTGAGAGTAGCGCTCAGACAGTCCGGCCAGCTCTCTCTGCAACGCCTGAGTTTCTGCCCTGCAGAAATGGACAGATGATGTGTTCATGTGGTGGTCCTTACTGAACTAAACTGCAGAAATAAGAATTAACTGCAGGTTCAGATTATGACAGAATGCACGTCACGTTACCTGCTTTCTTTTTACTATGAGTCAGCATAAATTACAAAGAAAAAAAGAAACAATATTTAACATACAAAGAGATGAAGTCACAGCACTGCTCCTGCGGGACAACCAAAGATAATCTGTGGTAGCTCCTTTATTCTGCTCTGCCCTGACTGAATACCTCTAATATATATTATTATATGGAATTGATTACATTTAATAACAGCAACATGCTGTGAAAAACTATGAGGGTGATTTTTTTCCATTTCCATGATGCAAGTATTTCCTACCGTGGTTTTAAACCATCTTTTACTGGTCATGACCAATAACCACAAAAATAAGGAAGAGCCTGCAAAGAGCGAAAATACGCAGACTAGGCAGCACAGATAAAGCCCTAAAATACAGGTTCCAGTAGCAGCCACTGAGACAGCGTTGTGTCAAAGGCCCCGTGGAGCTTACAAAGGGAAACTAATCCATGACCAAATTCTTCTACATTCCTTAAGTGCCTGACGGGACCCAGTGGCCGCTGCGGTAATGGCCTTGCTTAGACAAGGAACCCTGGATTGTTGTGGAGTCTGCAAATTCTACCTTTTATTTCACAGAAAACCCCTTTGTGGCCAGCTAACTCCCACTTAAAAGCACAAGAGAGCTATTCACATAAATTACCAATGTTGGCCTGCACTGACTGAGACAGAGGGCCAAGCTACAAGAATATGAAGTAAAGGCTTACACAAGACTTCAACAAAGCCGTTTAGAAACTTTAGATTCTTTGATTGTGTTACTAGCTTGTTTCCTGTGGCCCCAAGCATCTGGGTGGCAATCGTACATCTCTACCACACGGGCAAAAACAGACTTGAAGTTACTTACTGTTGTTGTGCTCGCACGGTCTGTGAATCTAGAACCCCACTGCTGAGCCTTTTGACTCTCTCCACCTCTCTCTCCAGCTCGTCTTTGTGTTTCTTCTTCAAAGCCTCCATTACTGAAAGCACAAACACAAAAGCGTGACACAACTTCTATGTGATCTCCTGGTGGCTGTTAAAGGGCACACCAAGGATTTTCCTGATTGAGGAAGCTCAGGGACCCAACTGAGAAAACGTCCTCAGAAATTTAATACCAAAAAATGATTACAGTCTAAATCTGTACTCAAAAAACTATGGATCAATAACGAATACTTAGATATGATGACAGTCAAATAAGTGTAGTATCAATATATTATGCAGGGCTCAATAATAAGGCTTGCCTGGGGCAAGTAAAATGCAACGTCAGGCTAGTAAGTCTAGCAACTCTCTTGCCTGATTGGGCACTTGCGAGGAAAATGGCATCTGGTAAAGACAAAGTTTATGAGCTGAAGCACAAACAAGTTTAGTTGGGTGGCGTTAGAGGATGTTGGCGAAACTTCAACTATGTATTGCGCAGTTTGCTGCAAGTTTGAGAGCACGGCGCACAAAACATGACAATTAACCTTAGTCTTTGTTGTTATTTGATAACCGCTGATAAATAAAACAATTTGCAATGGGGCAAGTAAAAAATTGACTTTGGGCAAGTGATTTCTGAGCCACTTTCCCAACAGGGCAAGTGAAAAAAAACCATTAATGTTGAACCCTATTATGTATATTCTAAGATTAAATTACATTTAAATAGTTCACAGACATTCAACACCCAACAATATGGAAGTGGAATGATGGCGCTACAGTATAAAAGCCCTGCTGGACAGTTTTTGCTCATTTCTCATAGTTCTCATAAAATAACCCAGGGCAACATTAACAACCCATTGCTTCCTACTTAAAATGAAACGGTGAACTCTATTTGACCTTTGACCCCCCCATCCAAGTTCTGATTAATGTTCTTTATCATATTAAACCCTTAAAGCTGCCTTCACAGTTGAATAACTACACGTTTATTTAGGTCTTGATACTGGTCTGCTGACCTCGTGCGGTGTCCTGGGTCTCCTCCAGCAGCAGCCTGTTCTTCTCCGTCTCCAGCTCCTTCATCTGGCGCTCGTGCTGCCTCTGCAGCTCCTCCAGCGCCTGGCGATGAGCGCGCTCCATGGCCGCCAGGCTGCGGCCGCAGGGGGCCTCAGGGCCACAGCCACCCCTCACGCCTCCTCCCCACCTCCCTCCTCCCCCTCCTCCTCCTTGTAGTTGCTCCAGCTGCTGCCTCAGTGACGCCACCTGAGAGAAGACGAAGACGGAGGTAAAGCCCACTGAGCGACAGAAGCCTATTGATTTAATATGTGATTTAGCGTGTTTAGATGAGATGGCACAAATGCTGGTGTTGGCAGTGAAACACATGGGCAGCAATAAAGAATAGGATTTAAAACCCACACAGGATGCTTTGGGATGGCCAAATGTGAGGTAATACTCAACAGTAGGATTCATTCATACTCACTGGCTTGTAAACAGTAGAAACTAAATGAACATTTTAGCCAAATCTTTCCAAAGTGTCCCACTGCCAACACATGATCTACACATGATCACTGGCAGAACCACTGTATGCACCAGCTGAATTTTTCTATGGACAGACTAATGATGCCAACTCTCGCTCCACTGCTACCTTTCAATTTGAACTTTGACCCCAATCACTGCTGACCTTTCAAAGCCTGATTAGATTCTTGCTACAGAAGAAGCTTAAACACAAAGGAAGCATTCAGCTTTCATGATATTGTAATAATAGTGTAATTAAAGAATGAATGCACACTCTTTAGCATGAATTTAACAGCTCTTGTTTATAAAGTAAAATGAGTAGTATGGTGAGACATCAGCGTTTAGCAGAGCTCTTGTGGTGCAGCGGTCTGCGTATCATGTGCAGAACCTGCAAACAGGTTCAAACCAAAGATGCACATCACAGCACACAGAGACAGAACAGACAACAGTTTCAGTAGTGTTTCTCATATCAATATCTGCATATTTTAGATGGAAAAACACTGCTGAAGGGCAGCTCAGAAAAACAAAGACTCAAGTGTTAACAGGCAGAAACAGGAAATGTTTACTTCATCCGAACAGATGAGTTAATTTGCATGTTATGAAATTTGCAAATTGGAAAATCAACTCCACGCACTACCTCCCTCTGCAGCGCCTCATTGGCTGACTGGCTGGAAGACCGTGATCCCATCGGTGGTAAGGAGCTCATCTCCTTTAACGGCAAGCGTTCGAACTCAGCCCACTTTTTCTCTATTTCGTCCTCGGTGCGTAGCCGCTGGTTGGATCCTCCGCCGGTGCCCTTCCTGGACAGCACGGCCTCCCACTGGCTGCTGGTGTTCCTCTCCTCCTGCCACTGGCTGTGCTCCCTCCCCTGCCCCTCCGCTGCTTCTCTCTGACTGGCCGGGAGAGGGCCGGACGAGGCCGGAACCGGGGACAGCTCCACATAGTCAAACCTGCGATGAGCAGGAGGAGCGGAGGTCGGGATGTCTGACTGGACGTCGGCATGACGCGATGACGGGCGACGAGACGACAGCAGATAGCGAGAATGGGAGTTTTCCTTGTCACTGCTGCCGTCAGGTAATCTAGAGAAGAGTAGAGACAAATACATAAATTACACACCAATATCAAAATAAATAAATAAAATAAATCCAGGCATTATTTTCTTCTTCTTCTCCAATCTGATAACTTCATAAAACACTTTTCTAATCAAATAAAGAAGTAATTCATCACAAATAAGTAAATCAGTAGCATAAAAAGCCTCAACATGAACACCCGAGGCACAGCAAAACAGAACATTACATTAGTGCTCCAAGTAACTAATGAAATTCATGAGATTCATCTTCAACAGTGACTGAAACTCTCCAGGGGCAAAGTTGCTGGTGAGTAACAGAGCCTCTTATCTGACTGTATATTTAGCCAAGGCTGAGCTGCTGTAAGAACGCAAATGAGCCATACAAGAATGCTGAGTCAACCAATCTTAAAATAATAGGAGTGCAAAAAAGTACTTAAAAACTACTTGTAGAATGAAGCATAAAACTTCCTTAGATGCTGATTATTAGGGCAGGAAGTTGCAAGTTACAATTAACAGATTTTTTTAAATAAATAAATTCTTAAAGTTGCTAAATGTGAGATTGGGAGCATTTCTATTGACCTGCGCACGGCTCTCAACATGGCAACGGCTGAGCTGGCGGCTCGCAGCCAACAGCGCTAACAGTGAAAACATCAGGGGGATGCATTTAAGTATTTTGTTCGTGCTGGAGATGTTAGAACCGTCTTTCCACAACTGTTTCACATTTACTGACAACCCTCTCTCCACGACTACACAAAACAATGTGCTACACTATAAAAAGGAAGCTGTGAAGCAGAACTAGTAAACTTTGGTAAAATTAATTTGCAATGTAGGACAGTTTGTCGATGATATCAAGATCAAACTCGGTATCTGTGGATACTCAGTATTGAAAAATGTGATTGGTATTGTAGGAGTGACTCAGCCTGACCAACAGCCAGAGAACTCAGAACATTCAATGGACAATAATATGAAACAGAGAAAAACAAGGCTTGACTTCATTAAGGTGAGACAAGAAAATGTTAATTCTCACATATAAGTGATGAAAATGAATCATTGTCTGTCAATAAACTAACACTACTGAGCATGAGAGGTCACAACTGACTGCCTTGTAACTAAAGTATGTGAGATATATTTCTTAATTTTAGCCTGAGCAAATTCTGAATTGATCCAACTTTCAATTTTAGGCCAAAACAATATTTTTACCCTGATTATCCCCGATTGCTTATATTTATATTTAACAATTCAACTGGTACTTACTGTGTGAGATCCGGAGAGCTGCTGGGCCGGATGCACTTCTTTAAAACCTCTATCCAGTTCCGCCTGATCCCTGCCGTCATGGCCGACAGTGTGTGCGCGGAATCACGCGTCTGGAGAACAAAAGAGGAAAAAACAGGTTAAGGAGACACAAAGATGTGACAGAACTGGGATGAGATGGAAACGATAAAGAAAAAAACTGAAAGAGAGAGAGATGCAGAGAGAAAGGAGAAGGAGATACTGACAGAGATGTGAGTCGTGATAACGGAACAACAAGAAGATGCAGCAGAAATTGAGAACGGGTGTGGTTAACGCTGGTAAGAAGGATGAGTAGGGATGAATATAAAGAAGAAAAATCAGTCGCATACACGGTCTATTGACCTGTAATAGAGATACTCACCTGTACTTGAAACCCATAGTTCTTCTCCACATCAAACTCGCACACCTTCACACAGGATTTGAGGTCAATCTCTCCGTCCAAGTCATCTTTCTAAACAGAAAACACAGAAACAGGGTACATTTCTCTTACATTTTGTTATGGTCATAATTAATACAACATGTTGGTTTATGCTTGAAGTACTCATCCAAGTTTTAATGCCATTACTAGGCTCATTGCAAAATTTCATATACACAACAAACATGATGAATTAAAAGAACATACCTCCTCTGCACTCGAGTCTCTGTAGTACTTCAGTCCAGCATCAGTCAAAACAAACCAATGCTTCTTCCACTAAAGAAACACAGCAGATATCAATTAATTCCAAGACTGAACTGAGAACAGCAACTCACAGTGACAATATCTGACACGGTTACACCAAATAAAGCACTATTACCACTTGATTTTCAGAGTAAAAGCCTGGTTTGAATAAGAAATGACAACAGGAAGGCCCCATATTAAACAGCCGGCCTACAGTATGTGATGTGTGAAGCTAATTCACTCAAGCATATCATTCAAAGAGAGGAGACACACCTGCCGTGCCTCGAGCCACCAAGCTATTACTGTGATAACGGGGATAACCTGCCGCTATCGCCTTACACACAACCTTTCTAATTAGGAACGAGGGACGGAAGGGAGAAAGAGGGTAGTGACGATGGAGGAAGATGTGACGTTTCTGAGCCGAGTACGACGTTTGTACCTTACCTCTCCACTGTCGGCCAGTTTGGACATCCATCCCTTCTTGAAGTTAAGGAGGTCCGGCTGTGAGGGAAAGAGTAACACAGCGTCACGTTCACTGACCGTCATCTGAGTGTTTTACAGAAATGTTACAAATACAAAACTTGAAGGAAAGAAGGTACTCTGCTGTCTGTGTCAGTCAAGGTAATTTATTTGTATGACCTGATCACAAGCAAGTCTCAAAGAATATCACAGAGAGAAAAGAACCAGAGAAAGTGAACAGGAACAGAAAAAAAAGGACAAACAACACTTCAAGCTATATCGAAGGGTGGGGCATACTCAATATAATTATATCTCTATACAAGAAATTAGCAGCTACCACACCCCCCACGGGTTTATTCTATCATTGTACATGAAGACAACTGATACAATGCTGCGGACTTATTTTGCCACAAAGAACATAAACCAGTTTCTATAGTGTTTTTCTTAAAATGCATGTTGAAACTGGTACCAGTACATTTTTAGCCCATACTTAAACTTCAAGCGTAAGTTTGGCATTTTTCAAGCTGGACCCCATTTCCCCATGTTTTTGTGTCTAACTCACTAATAGGAACGTCAACAATTTCTGAAATTGGTGCAATATTGAGGGAGTGTGCTGTAGACGGCAGCCGCTCATGGGGTTGCAATGTAACTCTATTGGGGCAAACTGGCACCGTCA